>NC_088650.1:20018776-20045198 GCF_964019385.1 Sycon ciliatum
CATGATGTGGTTTGTATGACTCTTTGCTTATAAAAAAAGAACATGTGGAGTGCGATACAATGCATGTGCTGAATCTGCTGAGGTCTGACGTAACGTGTTACTGCACAATGGAAGGCACGAAGCGGAGTTGCAAAATGGCCAACCAATTACCACCAGAATAATCAACTGCAATTAGGAACATGTAGATTGGTTTTAGGTGTTTAAATTAACCCGTATGTCTGAACCAGGGAATACAGGTAGTGTCTAGTATTATTATAACCCAAATTACCAATACTAGTTCAAAACTAGTATTAGATAAACCTTGTTATAGTTCACGCATATTGTTAGATTGAGCGTCCTCCGCCTTGTTTCATGCTGTCAATCTAACAATATAGGTATTGCCTACTACCCGTACCTTCTGGTCTGAAATGGGATGACTAGACCCGGGCGATGTGCAGAGTTCTACATGTGTACATGTGATCAGCGCTCCGTGTATGGGTCTACGACAGGTCACAGCGAGACAGCTCACAGCGCGCCAACTCACAGCGAGACAACTCACAGCGAGACAACTCACAGTGTCGTCAACTCGCAGTCAAGACCACTCACAACCTAGACAACTCACTGCGCGACAACTCACAGTGTAGTCAACTCACAGTGTCGTCAAATCACAGTGTCGACAACTCACAGTGTCGACAACTCACAGTGTCGACAACTCACAGCGAGGCAACTCGCAGCGTTCTTATTTTTTAATCGAGAAATAATAACCTATACAAATGTTTCCAACAATAAGTAAGAATCTTCAATGATTTCCCGGATAAAACAGAATGAAGAATGTAGTTGATATTTGAAACTAGGACGGAAGCAGAAAATATTACAAAAAAATGTATTGTCTACGCATGCATCTACGCAAGAATCACCACCACCAGCCAATTAGGACATGTGTCAAAAGTATTGAATGTTTTCGTTCCCTTCTTGTCAAAATACTACAGGGAATGATGGAAATAAGCTAAACGACTACAACTATAAGGAAAAGAAGTTCAGAAATACATCACTCCAATTATGTGTAGAAGTGACATAATTGGAGTGATGTATTTCTGAACTTCTTTTCCTTATAGTTGTAGTCGTTTAGCTTATTTCCATCATTCCCTGTAGTATTTTGACAAGAAGGGAACGAAAACATTCAATACTTTTGACACATGTCCTAATTGACTGGTGGTGATTCTTGCGTAGATGCATGCGTAGACAAAACGTTTTTCTCCAATTTTCCCTCTCCACACACTGCTCCATCATTGCCTGCTCGACAAAAATGCCATCCAGGAATTTCCAGATTGTGGGATGATGGCAGTCGATGGTAGACGAAAACTTGCGGTGCCACCCTTCTTGACTGTTATTCGTTCTGTCTTCATTTTGTAGAGTGCTGTCGTGGACATTCCACAATGGAGGTGGGAATAGTGGCGTTCTGCGTTGACCATTGTGCCGAAGGGTACCAATGTAACTCTTCTCGAAGTACTCCAGGATGGGATCCATTTCTGGCGACAACGTGTCTTCCAAGTGAAGGAAGAACTCGACAATATCACCAAGTGGTACAAATGCGAGGGCTGCCAACTTCCGCACTTCAAGGGCGAATGCTACATTGGTGGTGTACCTCTCCTGAAGACCAGCACTCTGCACGTGTCGGAATATGTTCTGGCTGAGATGGAAGTAGCAGCCGTGAATTTGACAGTCTGGGAACTTCATCTGCATTGCGTTCATTGCACCCTTCTCAAAGTCCATCATCACTGTTTGAGGTTGGATGCCGTCTTTAGCTTGTATGATGACGTCCAGAAGTCTCTCGTAGGTCTGCTGGGTCTTGTTGGGAAGCAAAGCGTGTAGAAGCGGCAGGAAGTAGCCATTCTTCTTAACTGAAATGGTGTACAGCTGGTAAAATAGGCGAGGCACCGTCTTGAATGTACCATCACCATACCAGCTTCCACACTCGTCAAGCATGTCGAGGTTCTCCTGCGTACAGAACACAATAATTCTGTTGTCCGCAGTTTCCGGTCCACTGTCGTAGAGAAGGAAGACGTCCCCACCCTTCGTTTCTTGATAGCGCTCCGGAAGCTGGAGGTCTTGCAGGGTGCATGGGTTCGGCGGAACGTTCTGAACCCGCAGGCGATCTCGTTGCGATTGCCGCTTAAGTGACTTGGAGTCTGGCAGCTGCACTGCCACTGCAAACGAAGCTTCCGCTAGCGCGCCGTTCACAATTTGAGACGTTGACTCCACTGTCTCTTGGCTATGTACAGTAATGGCATCTCTCACAGCAGCCACCTCCTGCCTCTCAGCCTCTGCGGGATGGTTGTGGTCACCGACTAAGGCCACTATTCTCCTGTCCGACATCTTCGCTCTCCCTTTACAATGCAGCTCGTCCTTCCGCTCACACCTCCAGTAACTGATGTCTCTGGGCCCGTCTTTATCTTTCACGTAGGCATATCCACGAAAGACTACTTTCTCTCGTCCTCGCTGCGTTTTCGTAACGTAATCTGGTAAAGAATCCATGGTATAGTGATCTCACCATGACACTCGCATCCATGACCAAAAACGATCCAATTTTTTCTGTTCAAGTTCAACTGTGAGCTTTTATAGCCAGAGCATGTTCCAGCAGTGGCATTAGGGTGATATCAGAAGCAGCCAATCAATGAAAAGTAACCACACTGCTAAGCTGGTGTGGCTGTGAATTATCGCGCTGTGAGTTGGTGTGGCTGTGAGTTGTCTTGGCTGTGACTTGTCTCGCTGTGAGTTGACGACACTGTGAGTTGACGAGGCTGTGAGTTGACGACACTGTGAGTTGACGAGGCTGTAAGTTGTCGCGCTGTGAGTTGTCTTGGCTGTGAGTTGACGACACTGTGAGCTGTCGGCTGTGAGTTGTCGCGCTGTGAGCTGTCTCGCGGTGACCTGTCGTGTTCCCTATTATCGTCTCTCGAACCAGCTGCGAACCAGGATCGAAATGTTTGCCCCGAAAGCACCCCCCCCCCCCCTGCCTTCGCCTTGGAGTACTGTTGGCCACGCCTGGGAAATATTGGTGGCTGCCCATACCATAGTGGCCAGACACACACTTTGCACTAACTCAAAAAGGCTAGCCCTAAAACTAACACTGCCCCCACATGCAATCACAGTGTTTTTTTCCAACTGCATGCTCGTGGTACAAAATCAACATCCGGTGCATAGTAGGGTCCGGCGAATTCTGCCGGCAGAACATTTAGCAGAATTCGATACTTTTTCTGGTAAGTTTCATGCATGTTCGGTATGTGGATAAAAAAAATGGAGCAGAATGCGAGGAATTGCCCGCCATAAGGTTTGTATGGTTCTGCCAATTTCACTGCTTTTCGAGCAGAATCTGCCACCTTTTCGAGCAGAATCCGCCGGTTCCTAGTGCATGGCACAAACCACAAACAAACACCAATAATTGGCAATATTTCTCTTGACCGGGTGGGGCCAAAATCCCCACCCTCTTGTACTGTTGCCTGATGTCTGATGATTCCATAGCATGAAACTCAGAGTTGCGAAAGCCTAGCCTTGCCCCTTGTTGTTCTGTGTACTCGTTCTATCATTACCGTTAGGAGCTGCAGCATCTAATATGACTCGATCATTGAGTGTGGTGGCGGTCTCTAGCCTAGGTGCTGATCATAGTTTTGGATTGACTGATTTTCGGCAAACCGTAAAAATCCCATGCCCTAATGCTAACCCCACATCCCTGAACAGGAGATTTGCTCCGAATACTGGTGACAACCATTGCCATTATCATTATCATTATCAGCGGATCATGTGTTACTTGTGTATTGTGACCTTTGCCTTTGACTGACATGACGGTTACTGAAAGAATTGATAAGAGCTAGAATGGATTATTTCGCTCCTGCTCTTTAGACTTGTAGCAGTTGAGCACTCTTGTGTGGGCTAGTGCCTTTGCTGTTTGCGTTATGCAGAGCTCACTGACTTGTCAGTGTGAGCACTCTGGCAAGGTACGTTCGGGCCTGGTTTAAATCTGGCTTTTGGAAAATTTATTTTTCATTGCTATCAGGTCCGGCCTCGTTTCCTCTGTGCTGCGCGCTGATGAGTCCACAAAGCCTTTCAAAGTACGAAACAGTTCAAACAGTTCTGTACGCAGATTGAGTAAGAACTACACCAGTAGTACAGTCCTGGCAACTGAAATCCGACCTCCTAGCGGTGCGTCCACATTCTAGCGATCTCTGCTTCGCAGTTTTACCATCCCATCCCGTGTTGGGTCTTTGCGATGTGAGCGCACTGCTCAAGGGTCGGATTTCAGCTGCCAACACTGTAGTCTGTAGTATACAGTATAGTCCAGACTAGAGTGTGCAGATCACTGAAGAAGTAGAGCTCTGACGAAGGTCATTGTGTGACGGGTTAGCATCAACCAGGCAGAAGTGACAGGTGCAACAGGTGACTACTGTCGTAGATCTAGTACTGAGTAAAACTGTAGTCTGTAGTGAGCAGGGAGTCGTAAAAACCACTCCCCGGTCGCGAATGTAGAGCGAGTTCGCATGACAACCTATCACGAGATTTCGCCATTGCCACAATCATAGGCTATCACGAGATTCAACCATGGCCACAATCTTAGCAGTTGCTAACAAAGATCAAGAGATGACGCCCGCTGAAATGGAAAACACGAGGACCTCGCATGTTAGCTTTCAGGATACGGTCATCAACTCTACTACTAGTCGTACTGCACATGATGGATCTGTGTTTGGCGGATACACGAGCCTGACGAGGACTACGATCGACGACAACAACTCGCCTAGAACACTAGTATCAGTTACGGAGTTTGTAAACCAATTGTCCACTTCAAAACGTCTCGACTTCATTGTCCTTCCTTGCTTTGGTGACTCAGTGCGTACAATGATCATGTGTCTCTAGTGCCATGGAACTGGAAGCTTTGCCTTTGATGAGAGAGTTAGGCCTGACAAATCAGGATATTGTTTTCTTGGGAGAAGTGCGAGTGAGGCAAGAAGATGACTTGGTCGTGGCTCCGATGCACTCGTGTACCGGCTGAACTGGCAGGGAATAGATATCGCCCTGAAGGTTCTGCATCCCATTTTGATTGAGCCTGGTGTTCTGGACCGGGAGAGGAAAATCCGTTCATTCGGCCAAGAGGTATTCCGTCTCAGTCGCATCCACCACCCCAACCTATGTCAATTGCTGGGCATTGCCAGGGTTGGGCGAAACGCTGCTCTCGCGTTGGAGTTGCTGAATTCGACGTTGGAAGAGTTGAGTATTGGTGAGGGTCGGGAGGATGGCTTGAAGTTGATCGGCTACCTCTGCGACACGTCGGCTGGTATCAGATACCTGCACGTTCGTGGTATTATCCACCGGGACCTCGCACCGAAGAATGTGATGATCAAGAACGGAGTCGCAAAGGTATGCGATTTTGGTGTGGCGAAATTCGTACGTTTGGCATCCCCTCGTCAACAGCAGCACCAGGTGCAGGCGGCTCGAATGGACATGACCCGTTGCCCCGGAACGCTGGTTTTTATGCCACCGGAGGCTATGGTAGAGGAACCAGACTATGATCGTCCGCTGGATATCTTCTCGTTGGGAGTTACGCTACTGGCTGTTATCACTGGTGTTATGCCTGGGATCGACCTGGATCAACGCTCCAGCCGTTGTGATCGTCCAGGACGCCAGTGGTCGGGGAAACGACGCAGGTGGTAGCGGAGACAAGACGGCGTGCTGCATATCTTCGGCGACTGGCAGATGACCACCCACTGAAGCCGCTGGCAGTTCGCTGCCACTCCAATGAACCGAGCGAGCGACCGACCGCCGAGGAAGTACACGAGGAGATGAAGCGAGTGTTGCAGCTGTTCACCAGTCTTCTCGTCGGTAAGTAGTTTGTTGAAAGTATTTTTATGGGCATTTCAATTATCTTCTTGAGCCAGCCTACCACCGTGCCTTTGTTGCGATGTAATGAAACAAGTGAAGGTCAAGCATTCTTGATTGTATGTGGAGGAAAAGCGAATGCACTGGCGATGCATTCATTTGTCGGTGTGTGTAGTTTGAGGGAGCCAGCGACCAGGTTACAGCAAGCCTCCTCCTGTACACTTGCACAATACACCGTGTGTTGCAACCGTACAGGATTAGCAGAAAGTTCTGAAGATCATAAACAAAAGGTTACGAATTTCGTTATCAAAATTGACCGCCTATCCCTTCAGACAACCACTTCAAGACACAATAGAGTGTGGTTGCTTTCTTTTGTTCCGTTACAAGTACAAAGCTCAACGTATAAAAATGGACAATCACCAGGTAGTTGCTGCTCCTCTTCTAGACATTGTGGTCTGGAAATGTCCTTCTTGTATGGCTACCTTCAAGTTCTTCTGCACAGCACGTCATGTGTACTTGGTGTGGGCATGCCGTGTCTTGCTAACCATTTGCACGTCCTACACACATACATGTACAAGGTAGGCCAATGGCCGTACCTGCCTTGCATGCGTGGCTACTAGAACCTAGTGTCCTGTCACCTATAGCTGGGTGTTACACAAAGCCTGATGTGCATCACCTATAGCCCTGTCTGGACCTTGGTGTAGTCTGATGTGTATCACCTATAGCCCTGTCTGGACCTCGGTGTAGTCTGGTGTGTATCACCTATAGCCCTGTCTGGACCTCGGTGTAGTCTGATATGCATCACCTATAGCCCTGTCTGGACCTCGGTTTAGTCTGATGTGTATCACCTATAGCCCTGTCTGGACCTCGGTGTAGCCTGATGTGTATCACCTATAGCCCTGTCTGGACCTCGGTGTAGTCTGGTGTGTATCACCTATAGCCATGTCTGGACCTCGGTGTAGTCTGATGTGTATCACCTATAGCCCTGTCTGGACCTCGGTGTAGTCTGATGTGTATCACCTATAGCCCTGTCTGGACCCTCGGTTTAGTCTGATGTGTATCACCTATAGCCCTGTCTGGACCTCGGTGTAGCCTGATGTGTATCACCTATAGCCCTGTCTGGACCTCGGTGTAGTCTGGTGTGTATCACCTATAGTCCTGTCTGGACCTGGGTGTAGTCTGGTGTGTATCACCTATAGCCCTGTCTGGACCTCGGTGTAGTCTGATGTGTATCACCTATAGCCCTGTCTGGACCTCGGTGTAGTCTGGTGTGTATCACCTATAGCCCTGTCTGGACCTCGGTGTAGTCTGGTGTGTATCACCTATAGCCCTGTCTGGACCTGGGTGTAGTCTGATGTGTATCACTATAGCCCTGTCTGGACCTCGGTGTTGTCTGGTGTGTATCACCTATAGCCCTGTCTGGACCTCGGTGTAGTCTGGTGTGTATCACCTATAACCCTGTCTGGACCTCGGTGTAGTCTGGTGTGTATCACCTATAACCCTGTCTGGACCTCGGTGTAGTCTTGTGTGTATCACCTATAGCCCTGTCTGGACCTGGGTGTAGTCTGGTGTGTATCACCTATAGCCCTGTCTGGACCTCGGTGTAGTCTGGTGTGTATCACCTATAGCCCTGTCTGGACCTCGGTGTAGTCTGGTGTGTATCACCTATAGCCCTGTCTGGACCTGGGTGTAGTCTGGTGTGTATCACCTATAGCCCTGTCTGACCTCGGTGTAGTCTGGTGTGTATCACCTATAGCCCTGTCTGGACCTCGGTGTAGTCTGATGTGTATCACCTATAGCCCTGTCTGGACCTCGGTGTAGTCTGGTGTGTATCACCTATAGCCCTGTCTGGACCTCGGTGTAGTCTGGTGTGTATCACCTATAGCCCTGTCTGGACCTCGGTGTAGTCTGATGTGCATCACCTATAGCCCTGTCTGGACCTCGGTGTAGTCTGATGTGTATCACCTATAGCCCTGTCTGGATCTCGGTGTAGTCTGGTGTGTATCTCCTATAGCCCTGTCTGGACCTCGGTGTAGTCTGGTGTGTATCACCTATAGCCCTGTCTGGACCTCGGTGTAGTCTGATGTGTATCACCTATAGCCCTGTCTGGACCTCGGTGTAGTCTGGTGTGTATCACCTATAACCCTGTCTGGACCTCGGTGTAGTCTGGTGTGTATCACCTATAGCCCTGTCTGGACCTCGGTGTAGTCTGGTGTGTATCACCTATAGCCATGTCTGGACCTCGGTGTAGTCTGATGTGTATCACCTATAGCCCTGTCTGGATCTCGGTGTAGTCTGGTGTGTATCACCTATAGCCCTGTCTGGACCTCGGTGTAGTCTGATGTGTATCACCTATAGCCATGTCTGGACCTCGGTGTAGTCTGATGTGTATCACCTATAGCCCTGTCTGGACCTCGGTGTAGTCTGGTGTGTATCACCTATAGCCCTGTCTGGACCTCGGTGTGTCTGGTGTGTATCACCTATAGCCCTGTCTGGACCTCGGTGTAGTCTGATATGCATCACCTATAGCCCTGTCTGGACCTCGGTGTAGTCTGGTGTGTATCACCTATAGTCCTGTCTGGACCTCGGTGTAGTCTGGTGTGTATCTCCTATAGCCCTGTCTGGACCTCGGTGTAGTCTGGTGTGTATCACCTATAGCCCTGTCTGGACCTGGGTGTAGTCTGATGTGTATCACCTATAGCCCTGTCTGGACCTCGGTGTTGTCTGGTGTGTATCACCTATAGCCCTGTCTGGACCTCGGTGTAGTCTGGTGTGTATCACCTATAACCCTGTCTGGACCTCGGTGTAGTCTGGTGTGTATCACTATAACCCTGTCTGGACCTCGGTGTTAGTCTTGTGTGTATCACCTATAGCCCTGTCTGGACCTGGGTGTAGTCTGGTGTGTATCACCTATAGCCCTGTCTGGACCTCGGTGTTAGTCTGGTGGTATCACCTATAGCCCTGTCTGGACCTCGGTGTAGTCTGGTGTGTATCACCTATAGCCCTGTCTGGACCTGGTGTAGTCTGGTGTGTATCACCTATAGCCCTGTCTGGACCTCGGTGTTGTCTGGTGTGTATCACCTATAGCCCTGTCTGGACCTCGGTGTAGTCTGGTGTGTATCACCTATAGCCCTGTCTGGACCTCGGTGTAGTCTGATGTGTATCACCTATAGCCCTGTCTGGACCTCGGTGTAGTCTGGTGTGTATCACCTATAGCCCTGTCTGGACCCTCGGTGTAGTCTGGTGTGTATCACCTATAGCCCTGTCTGGACCTCGGTGTAGTCTGATGTGCATCACCTATAGCCCTGTCTGGACCTCGGTGTAGTCTGATGTGTATCACCTATAGCCCTGTCTGGATCTCGGTGTAGTCTGGTGTGTATCCCTATAGCCCTGTCTGGACCTCGGTGTAGTCTGGTGTGTATCACCTATAGCCCTGTCTGGACCTCGGTGTAGTCTGGTGTGTATCACCTATAGCCATGTCTGGACTCGGTGTAGTCTGATGTGTATCACCTATAGCCCTGTCTGGATCTCGGTGTAGTCTGGTGTGTATCACCCTATAGCCCTGTCTGGACCTCGGTGTAGTCTGGTGTGTATCACCTATAGCCCTGTCTGGACCTCGGTGTAGTCTTGTGTGTATCACCTATAGCCATGTCTGGACCTCGGTGTAGTCTGGTGTGTATCACCTATAGCCATGTCTGGACCTCGGTGTAGTCTGATGTGTATCACCTATAGCCCTGTCTGGACCTCGGGTGTAGTCTGGTGTGTATCACCTATAGCCCTGTCTGGACCTCGGTGTAGTCTGGTGTGTATCACCTATAGCCCTGTCTGGACCTCGGTGTAGTCTGATATGCATCACCTATAGCCCTGTCTGGACCTCGGTGTAGTCTGGTGTGTATCACCTATAGTCCTGTCTGGACCTCGGTGTAGTCTGGTGTGTATCTCCTATAGCCCTGTCTGGACCTCGGTGTAGTCTGGTGTGTATCACCTATAGCCCTGTCTGGACCTGGGTGTAGTCTGGTGTGCATCACCTATAGCCCTGTCTGGACCTCGTGTAGTCTGGTGTGTATCACCTATAGCCCTGTCTGGACCTGGGTGTAGTCTGGTGTGTATCACCTATAACCCTGTCTGGACCTCGGTGTAGTCTGGTGTGTATCACCTATAGCCCTGTCTGGACCTCGGTGTAGTCTGGTGTGTATCACCTATAGCCCTGTCTGGACCTCGGTGTAGTCTGGTGTGTATCACCTATAGCCCTGTCTGGACCTCGGTGTAGTCTGGTGTGTATCACCTATAGCCCTGTCTGGACCTCGGTGTAGTCTGGTGTGTATCACCTATAGCCCTGTCTGGACCTCGGTGTAGTCTTGTGTGTATCACCTATAGCCCTGTCTGGACCTGGGTGTAGTCTGGTGTGTATCACCTATAGCCCTGTCTGGACCTCGGTGTAGTCTGGTGTGTATCACCTATAGCCCTGTCTGGACCTCGGTGTAGTCTGGTGTGTATCACCTATAGCCCTGTCTGGACCTCGGTGTAGTCTTGTGTGTATCACCTATAGCCCTGTCTGGACCTCGGTGTAGTCTTGTGTGTATCACCTATAGCCCTGTCTGGACCTGGGTGTAGTCTGGTGTGTATCACCTATAGCCCTGTCTGGACCTCGGTGTAGTCTGGTGTGTATCACCTATAGCCCTGTCTGGACCTCGGTGTAGTCTGGTGTGTATCACCTATAGCCCTGTCTGGACCTCGGTGTAGTCTTGTGTGTATCACCTATAGCCCTGTCTGGACTGGGTGTAGTCTGGTGTGTATCACCTATAGCCCTGTCTGGACCTCGGTGTAGTCTGGTGTGTATCACCTATAGCCCTGTCTGGACCTGGGTGTAGTCTGGTGTGTATCACCTATAGCCCTGTCTGGACCTCGGTGTAGTCTGGTGTGTATCACCTATAGCCCTGTCTGGACCTGGGTGTAGTCTGGTGTGTATCACCTATAGCCCTGTCTGGACCTCGGTGTAGTCTGGTGTGTATCACCTATAGCCCTGTCTGGACCTCGGTGTAGTCTGGTGTGTATCACCTATAGCCCTGTCTGGACCTCGGTGTAGTCTGGTGTGTATCACCTATAGCCCTGTCTGGACCTCGGTGTAGTCTGGTGTGTATCACCTATAGCCCTGTCTGGACCTCGGTGTAGTCTGGTGTGTATCACCTATAGCCCTGTCTGGACCTCGGTGAAGTCTGGTGTGTATCACCTATAGCCTGTCTGGACCTGGGTGTAGTCTGGTGTGTATCACCTATAGCCCTGTCTGGACTCGGTGTAGTCTGATTGTGTATCACCTATAGTCCTGTCTGGACCTCGGTGTAGTCTGGGTGTGTATCACCTATAGCCATGTCTGGACCTCGGTGTAGTCTGATGTGTGTAGCTTAGTATCAAGAGTACATAACTGCGCAGAGTTTGCAATGCCCGATTCAGCTCTGCATAGGGTCTTGGTCGAGCGCAGTCGGATCTTGTGATGTCATGCGTACCCTTCACACCAGCGCAAGGCTGGTCTCGAGGCAGGGCACCGTTGTTTTTGATCCGAGAGTACCCTCGACTCCCCGGGTTCCCCGCAGATAGTGGCGGCTAGTGTACATCAGGGAATCTTAGGACTCCCTGATTGAGTCCCAACCGGGTCACAAGTGCCATCGGCCTCTTCATGTTCCATCGCCCTCTTTTTATTTGTGCAGCTGCACTGTTGAGCTTCCTATGTAGAAGAAAAATAAATACCGGAAAGTCGCGGATAAAAGCCGGGTTTGCATACAAGCACATGCACATGTACGGTGTATAGTAAAACTTCCGCCGTACCGGTAGTCAGTGGTAGATCTACGCGTGTCGATGTGCATACAAGCCTGGCAAAAAAATCAGTGGTGCATATAAGCATGGTTTGCATATAAGCCTGGTTTTCATTAAAGCCTGATGCAGAAAGCGGCTTATAAGCCCGGCTTTTTTCGCGACTTTACGGTAAGCGGCCCGGTGTTCTTTTTCCAAGCGGGTCCAAGTACTCCTTCCCCCCCCCCCGCCAAAAAAAAAACGGGTTACTGACCCAGCTGACCCGGCCCAGGGAGCAGACACTGCGCATAGTATGATGTGGATAACATGGCAACCTGTCTGCACCTGTGTGTTACATTATAGTGTGATGTGTGTAACATAGTGTCCTTGCGGGACCTGGGTGCTACACGTTATCTCCTGTGAATAACATATACTGACAGTGCAGGCAGCTGATTGTGTGTTGCTTGCTAGTGTCCTGTCCCGCTTCCATGCGTTCATGTTTGGTGCGGGCATTACAGTGTGAGAGGGTATCCATGCTAGTAGAGTGCAGATAATGCTGATTTTGTCTTACTTTCAAAATGCGAGAACGTAGCCCGGTTCGGGGAGATATTTCCCGGCATGATTCGCATGTCCCGCGTATGATGTCATATTGCCATGCTTTCCGTAGGTGTGCACTGCATGCTGCGTACATTCTGCCTGGTGCACTGCATGTGTTACTCGTACGGCAATGCAGCCATACCTAGCGTTAATCTTGGCTTGAATTTAGCTTTCTTGCTGGACCCAGTATTCCACTGCCTGGCATGCAAGTCCGTCTGGGGCTGCCAGTCATGACTTGCTTGCATGTGGACAGCATATCTATACCAGACACTTGTATCAATGTCTCCCCAATGAATTCGTTCCCTGAGAACCAAATCCACCGAAATAATAGCTTGGTTTTAGCCGTGCGGGGGGCATATCCCACTTGGGCTGCCCGGTGTGTTCGGTGTATCTGGTGTACAGGGCTACACGGCAATTCTGCGTTGTGGCTTGCTTAGCATTGCCCGTCGTACTGCTAGTCTCGTGAGCATTTCAGACTGCCTTTTATAGCGCACCTGTTCACTAGAAAAGTCATGATGAGTGAGCCTTACACCCGCTCTGTTTAAAAGAAGATAACCTTCGCGTTGGCATGGTGATTTTCTAATTTGTCTTGCCCTTTAAATGTCCTAATGTACTGCAGACTTTTATTGCCTTTTGTAGACTAGTGCATGTCTGCTCTGCTAGGTTTGGCCTGAGTTACATCCCAGTTCAATTTCCACCTGAAACGTGTTGATCAACTCAATTGCTAAGTGCATTTTAAAGGGAAGTATACCCTAAAATCTAATTTCACCAGTTGTAGTCTTCGGGGTGCTGAGTCGAATGGTCTTGGTCCGAGGAAGCTGAGACGCTCCCTTCCTCCTTTATTCCCAATCGAACTTGCGCACTTCCACCAAAACTGTGTGACTGCGCCCTAATAGATAGCGATGTGTATGGAAAAAGTCACTTAAAACGCCGTGTCGTTCTATAAAAGTGCGGATGACCTCCATTGGTCCATATGTTGTAGTCTTTTGGCCGCTGAGTCGACTGGTTTTGGTCCGAAAAGGCTGCGGTGCAGCGTTCGGCCCTATTCCAACGTCAGGCGAAATTACTGGTCAGTCGGCGTCACGCATTTTTCACAAAAAATTACGTTTCACCTGCTGGGAGAGTATGCGTGTACTCGAGTCTCATCCTGAGCATGTTTTTTTCTTCTTTTTTTCAGCTCCAGTATAGCTGTATTTTTCATTGCAAAGCCGTCCTCGATTGTGGTGTTCGTTGTTCAAATGAAGTGGACATTCAATCATGAAGGCAGAGGACATAGGAGCCTGATTGGAGTTTCTCGTGGCATAGGACGCCCACACAGAGACACTTTGGGATTTTCTGAATATAAAATACCGTACGCACGATGCTGAGATCAATTTGTGCGATAAAATTGTTTGTGATCTACCACATCGAGCAGAACGGGATCCAAACACAAGCTTACCGACGGTTAGGCTGCCGACCTGACTGGACAAATGATCCCTGGCTTCACCAGACGCCAGACGTCGGACACCATGTCCTTTGCCGCGACGTCCATCTCCAAAAAGAAATCCATCTTCGTCGTGAAAAGGCTTGAAATACTCAATATTCAACCGAGATTCGCGGTCTCACCCTTTCTCAGATCGAATCATTTTTTGTTGTAGCAGTTGCAGGGCAGATCCCCGCCACTACTTCAACAGAAGATGGCTCCAAAGCATGCCTGGAACAAGCCATATCGAGGTTGCAAGCAACCCCTTTCAGCACTTTTTTTGAAGAAATTCGAAATTTCAATGGTGGAAGATATACTATGAAGAGAATTTCAAAAAGTATATTTGGCGGAGCGATCGCTCAACCTACGTCATTCAAACTTTGCAGGATGGTTCAGACGTACATGCTAGGCATGGAACCACAGAAGATGATATCATAGCTGACACACAGAGTCACACACACAGCAGATTCGTTTGCACAGATACTAAATTAGTGGACGTCGTGATCTTCTTCCCGCTGATCTCAAATGTACGATGACGTGCTATTTCGCCTGACGAATCGAACACGGTTGAATAAGCGGTCACGTGCTCATTTACAGCCTGTTTGGGCCCGTTTATGTCACTCGAGTTGAACCTTTTGAACCAGGAGTCGTAAAAGCCTCTTACGACTCCCTGCATTGAACCTTTGAGTTGAACATTGATGTGAAAGTTGTAGCCTGCAGGCACGGTGATTATCTGACTGGTGTACGCATGAGCACATGACCGCTTACTCAACCGTCTTCGATTGGGAATAAGGGCCGAACGCTGCATCGCAGCCTTTTCGGACCAAAACCAGTCGACTCAGCGGCCAAAAGACTACAACATAATAATTAGTATGGACAAATCGCGGTCATCCGCACTATTATAAGAACGAAACGGAGTTTTTAGTGATTTTATCCATACAAATCCCTATCTAGTAGGGCGCAGTCACCCAGTTTCGGTGGAAGTGCGCATTGAGCGAGAACAATATTCTATTGACTGCAAATTTCGTTCTTGCTACATGTATACTGATATTTCATTATGGTACATTATTATTAATATTAAATATATTTTATGGAAAACAAGAGGAAGGACCTAGGAGCTACAAGTAACGCTATAATGTCCATGAACACCACCAGCAGCTACTAAACAATCAGCTCATGCGATAACATTGAAAGACACTGACCGACGGTACTGACGTTCTACAACTAACTGACTAACAGCTCTAGTAGCAGACCTTGGATGCGCATTCCAACAGCCTTCCTACTTGGAAGGTTCTAAGTTATATGATAACATAGGAGCAGCTCAGCCGTGAGTCTCAGCTCGTGCTTGTCTTGGTTTCGCTCACCTTCCCTGGGGTATCATGACTGGATATCTCTTAGTGTGCATTTCCTCTGTGCGCTGGTGTGGTGCTATTATCTTGATATGCTGTGTGTGGTGCTGTGTGTGGTGCTGTGTGTGGTGCTATTGTCTTGATATGCTGTGTGTGGTTCTGTGTGTGGTGCTGTGTGTGGTGCTGTGTGTGGTGCTATTGTCTTGATATGCTGTGTGTGGTTCTGTGTGTGGTGCTGTGTGTGGTGCTATTGTCTTGATATGCTGTGTGTGGTGCTGTGTGTGGTGCTGTGTGTGGTGCTGTGTGTGGTGCTGTGTGTGGTGCTGTGTGTGGTGCTGTGTGTGGTGCTGTGTGTGGTGCTGTTTGTTGTGCTGTGTGTGGTGCTGTGTGTGGTGCTGTGTGTGGTGCTGTGTGTGGCGCTGTGTGTGGTGCTGTGTGTGGTGCTATTATCTTGATATGCTGTGTGTGGTGCTGTGTGTGGTGCTGTGTGTGGTGTTGGTGTGTTGGTATCCTTTGTGTGGTGTTGTTGTGTTGCGCGAACCCTGTGTGTTCACTGCAGCCTCATCCTTCCAATGTACCACCGGCTGTTGTACGTCGACTGGACTCTATCTCCGAACAGCTAACCCAGCAAGCTACGTCCATCACTGCGCTGGCCACGCGGAGTGATACGCTAGAGGAACAGCTTACGGCCATTACCAACAACCAGACCACCATACAACAACAACTTCAAGCGGCCATTACCAACAACCAGGCAAGGACACAACAACAACTGACTGCAACACAACAACAACTTGAAGCGGCCATTACCAACAACCAGACTGCAGCACAACAACAACTGACTGAAACTCAACAACAACTTACGGTCATCACCAACAACCAGGCAACGACACAACAACAACTTACGGTCATCACCAACAACCAGGCAACGACACAACAACAGACCATGACACAACAACAACTGACAGCAACACGTGAGCAAGTATCCATGATTCAAGACGAGCAGAGTACAGCATCCCAGCGACTGGAGATCATTGCACAAAACCAGACAACAACACAGCAACAGCTGACTGCGATTCAACAACAAGTATCCACTGTACACAACGAACAAACCACCGCAAACCGCCGAGTACAAGCTCTGGCCGACCAGCTTCGTGATACAAGTTCTGCTTCTGCCACTTCCTCTGCTACAACAGCTACGGTAAGTTGAGCAACATTTTTTTGTCAGTAATGCCGGTTTCACACTAGGCGGATTCATTGGCCGATTGTGTCGGATGAGTTTTTTTATTTTATTTTTTTATTTATTCATTGGGAACACAGCCCTACAAAGAGACATGTGGAGACAAACACAGGACAAGACACAGGGGATGTAGGGACGACGTGCCGATGTACAGGGAGCAACTCGACCGACCAGGGGTCTCGGCGTTAGCGTTGCAACCTGGCATCGAAAAAAAGGGCGGGGGGGTTGCATGGTCAGGTAGCAAAAATAATAATTTGGTGCGAGAAAGGGGCGCTAGTATTGCACCAAATAATAATAAATACGTGTAATGACTAAACCAGAAGGGAAAATGAGGAAAGAGAACAATAATCATAACAAGCAAGTAGTAGTTATTATTTTGCTTGTTCGCGTTGGCATCAACCTGCATAAAGCAGGTATATAGCCTTCGCTTAAGCTGCCATAAAAAAGAAAGCTCATCCTTAGCGAGAGGGCTAGAGGGAAATATAACGATAACGAGATACAGAATACAGGTCCTCCCTCGTTAGTAGATAATCTCTGGGCCATCGAAAAAGTTATCTTATAACGAGACTTATCTTGTAGCAAGACTTGCAGCCAAAGGTGAAATAGGCACTACTTCGTACTTACCGGGGCTACCCTCGATACAACATAAATTATCGATGCTTCAACTCGTTATAAGATAATTGAAAATCGCCAAGTTACTCCAACATAACTCTTCTTTGGATGCAAAGGATCGTCCATATTCACGAATACATAGACATAATACGTTTCCTCTTTCTGCTTTATCCAACGTGTTTTGGCCTTGGTCCTGCATGGTCAATATTATCTTATACTGAGGGTTTGGCACTCCAGGGACCTGGTCAAAGGGTCGTTATAACGGATTTTATGTGCTAACGGATTATGTTGTAACCGGACCTGTAAACAGTTGTATAGACCACGTTTTGCCAGGGGATTTCAGCTTTCTATTTACTAACGGGGTTTATGTAGTAACCGGACTCGTTATAATGAGGGAGGACCTGTACAAAGAAATCCAATGAGTTCAACGTACAATTCAAAACAAGAAAGAAAGGAAAGAAAAACAGAGCCGAATCTACCGATTGATCCATCAATCGACAAAGGGGACTAATCCGTTAGTGTTGCAAAGTAGAAGCTGATTATAGTTGCAGATCTCCAGGCCAGGGCCAGCATATTGCCGATTCTGGATAGGTCTCCGCAGCATTTGATGTGGTAATTATCATAATGTTTGATAAAATTGTTAGAGTATCTAGTATCTAGAGTACCGAGTATCTAGTATCTAGAGTATCTAGTGTAATTGTATCCGTTATTATTGTTAAGGGTATCTAGTGTAATTGTATCCGTTATTATTGTTAAGGGTATCTAGTGTAATTGTATAACTTCAGCCATTACCAGTGGCGTGTCCAGGATTTGGCTGAGGGGGGGGGTTGCGGCCGGGATCAAGGCGGGATGGGGTGGGGGTAGATGACATCATGCTACTGTCCCAGGTCAGCCATTTTGAAAACCGATGTCAAGAAGCTCCTCCTGTAGCCCCCTTCTTCAACAGTTATTCACCCGAACGGCCCCAGAGACTGTTCCGGAGGATCAGCGCACCACACGGGGACAAGTGTCGAACTTGCTTCAAGTTCCCTTTCTTCGTGGGCCTGCGGGACGATCGACCATGATGTTTCGGGGAAGCATTCTCTGGAACACTCTCCCCTCTGATTTTAGAGTGATACGTGTCCCTGGTCCCTTCCGAAAAGCTCTTTCTGCCATTGATATACTGGCTTACTTTGTGAATATCCTCGTTAAACTTTTATTATCTGCCATAAATTCCAACCTTCTCATCTATCACATTTGTGCATGCATGTCTATAAAATCAACGACGTGTTCCTGACTCCATGAGATTGTCTTTCTATTCTTTGACTCCATGAAATTATTGTCTTTCTATTTCTGACTCCATGAAATTGTCTTCATATAAATTTTTCCTTTTCTTCTTTTGGTCCTTTCTGTCTTATAATTATTATTATTATCATTTCTTGTTTTCCCTTGCATATCATCCCTTCATCATTCTGTGAGAACCTGTCCTATGGGCAGGTGAGAAGGCATCTCTGCCTGCTCATTTGGTGAAGTAAAATAAATAACAACAAGCCGTAAATCTCACACACCACGAGCAGTATTTCTGTACACGCAGCAACAATGTACATTGTAAACTTCAAATTTGCCGTTAGGTGAGCGAATCAACTGCAATTATTTATGCGAGTCCAACAATTTCTCACCGCTCTCAAAGAGTCAAAGCATCCTTTACATAGGCAGCGGTACTTGTCACTGTGCGCTGTTCTTCATGTTCTGGCTACTCGCTGACAACAGATTCTTCCGCGTCTGGCGGAGTGTGACTGTCAGTCCGCTCCGAAAGTTCAACTGGAATAACAGCGACTTCATCACTCCCACTGTTTGCTGTTGGAGCGGCAGCAGGAGTTGCGCCGCCACAGGAACGCTTTACAAAAATTCCAGGCTCTGCTGGCTAGAGCTTGGCCTTTTGGGATGTCCCTGAGACATCGAAGAAAAGCCTTCGAGTCAACCAAAACACGATTCGAACGAGGATGATCGCCTGAGCCCTCGGCATTCGAATCGTGTTTTGGTTGACTCGATCGAAGACTTTTCTTCGATGTTTGTACCGTTGAAGACGCGTCGAGCGCGTCCCAGCAGGGATCACACTGTACAATAACAGTCAGGTCACCATGTTTCTGTAGCCGCGCCGTGCATGGCATGCTCACTGTACGTAGACTCTACTCTGTAGACTGTACTGTACTACTACCGTACTGGCAATATATCTTGCCGCAGTGAGGCCATGAGGCGTTACATTGACACATGTTTGCCGCACGCAGGGCGTTACATGCAAAGTCGCACAGGAGCCGTTACACAGGTTTATATTGCCGCAGTCCTTTTTTTTGCCACGCGGTACACGTGCTTTCACAGTTTTCAGCCTTTGCAGTGCAAACTGCAATGAAAAGATCGCCGCACCCCGCCTGACGCGCGTTACGAACGCAACGAAAATTTGTCGCACTAGCCTGGTCGCGCGTTACGCCGCACCCCCCTGCGTTACGCGTTACGCGGCAACATATATTGCCAGTACGGTAGTCTGTAGTGTGTACAATCAACACCAGCTCGACCGTGCAACCGCTTTTGGACAATCGTTTCAGGCCGCGCGCGCCCCGCACGAGTCTAGCTCGATCGACCCGGCGCCCTAGCGCCCTGCCTATTATTTTTCGAAACCTAGGTCGAAATTTTTGAGGGGGGGCCGCGCGCCCCCCGCGCCCCCCCCCCCCCTAAACCCGCCACTGATTACACACAGCACACATTAGTTCCTTCCACTTTCGACGATCCTGGGCGAGCTGCCTCAGTGCAACTAGATCCTCGTGTGATGCGAGGGAGTTTGTGGATCTGGAATTTTTCAGGTCGTTGTTAATGGATCGCGGGAGTGTTGTTCTCGGGCGGCCTCGGAACCCTGAGCTTCCTGGCTGAAAGTATGCTGACATAGCCTGCTGGACCGGAGATGAGGTGTCTAGTCGAAGCATGTGGCCAAACATTCTCCACCTAGCAGACTGGATGATTCTGCTGAGTGGCTTGGAGCCAGTGCGCTTGTACAGTGCTTCATTGCGTATTATACGGGGATATTTGACCCCTATGACTGCTCGTAACTGCTGGCGGTGGAACAAGTCAAGTTTCTTTTCTTGAGTCTCTGTCAGGCTCCATGTGCCGCAGTTATAAAGAAGTATTGGGAGAATAAAGCTGCTGTATAACCTAATCCGAAGGGGTTCACGGGCATGGTTACCTCTTAGCCATATCACCCACAGCTGATGTAAGGCGCATGTTGCTAGACGTTTTCTCCGACTGATATCTTCCTCCACTCCAAGCATCGATCCTAGTTTGACCGTGTTCCGCCATCGCTCGTCTACTCTGTCCTTTTCTCTTTTAATTGTAGTATATTCGGTTTTGGCTTCATTCATTTTTAAATTGTATTCCGCTAACGAGGATGATACTTATTAGTATGGGTTGATTGTCATGCAAATATTGTAGGCTGGTGCTGATGAAGTCTACGTCATCCGCATACGCTGTTTCATTGGGCAATTGAAGCTGAATATCCAATGCTGGTCGCGGTGAGAGTCGCTCTCGAATCAACCTCAATGCAGCCTCGAGGTAGACAGTAAACATGACTGGCGATATAGAATCACCTTGTGGGGTTCCATTATGTGTGACTAATGGTTGGCTGAGAATGTTATTCAGCTTTACTTTTATTGTGGTGTCTGTCAGAAGGCACTGGATGATGTGCAGCTCATCATGATCAATGACTGTTGACAGTATATCGATCAGCCTGACCCTTGATATAGTGTCAAATGCCTTTGACATATCAATGCCTAAGATTGAGATCTCCGACGCAACACGCTGGCATCTTGCTGATAACCACCGATAGCTATATACCACGTCTCCAGTACTTCTCCCTGACCGGAACCCGCTCTGGTTCAGTGACAAGTACCCGTTGATAGCTGGCTTGATTCGCGTCAGGATGACCAATGAAAGAAGTTTACGTAGGGTGTTCAACAGGGTAACTGGCCTTACATTTCCAGGAGGACCTCTTTTCTTTCCCGGCTTTGGTATCGGGATCAGTAGCCCATCGCCTATCTTGAGTGATTTGTCTTTGGCATAATTGTTGAATGTAGTGGCAATGTTCGAGAACAGTGCTGGTGTTCCATATTTGATAAGTTCAGCAGGTATCCCATCTGGTCCCGAAGCTCGGCCATTATTCAAGCGCTTAGCTGCGGCATGTACCTCTAGCTGCTTTATAGGGTTTTTAAGGTCTTCCTCTGTCCGTAAGAGCCTAGATGACTCCAGAGCAGGATCACAGAATAAAGCACGGAAGTGTTGCCTTAATGCTTCGACTGATTCACTAGGTTGTGCAATGAGTTTGCCATCAGAGTCTTCAACCACAACTGGTGACTGCTGCTGTTGGCGCAGTAGTCGTGTTGCTTTGAACATTTTCGCGTCGTCTTTCATTTGGTCTATTTCAGCTACACGTTCGTCCAGTCGAGTCGATGCTAACTTGAGGCATTCCCGGCGAATTTGGTGTGCCAGCCTGTTGCGTCGCGTCTTCATTTCTTTTACCTTCGTTCCATCTCTGCACACCGTAATGTCGAGACGCAGTAGTAGTAGAGAGGTAAATACTAAATGGGTCTCAAATCTCAATATCATCGTCACAGGTACTGTGTGGACCACAGCCATCTCTTTCGGATTAGATCCTTACATACGTTGACCTTGAAGGTTTGGAGGCGTCTTGAATGAGGCTCGTGAAGCAGGAGGTCCGCAGGCAGGTTGTTCCAGGGTGTGATGGCGAAGAAGGGGAAGGATCGCAGGAGGTAGTCAGGGGCTGTGCGAGGGGGTGTCCACTTCAGCTGAAAGGCATGGTGCGTCTGACGTTTTTGCCGTGTGCACATGCTAGCTACGGCAGGGGGCTTGGTTGGTGGCAGCATGGCCTTTACCTGGGGAGGCCCTGGAATGTAGTGCAGCTTGAACAAGTATGACAGGGCTGCCACCATCCGACGAAGCTGAAGACTTTGGAGGATGGTTCCAGGTCCCAGGAAATGCAGGGCACGTTGCTGAACCTTGTCCAGCTGGGCCATGTTAGTTGCGGCTGCGCTCGACCAGGCCAGTGGGGCATATTCAAGTAGGGGTTGCACGAATCCCTTGTAGACCGTCACTCGACCATGGTCGTCCAGGATGGGTGCTGCCTTTCGTAGGAAACCCAGCCTTTGGGAGGCACGCAGTGCAACACTGCGAGTGTGCGCTCTGTAGGAGAGAGTAGGGTCGAGCATGACTCCCAGCAGCTTCAGGGTAGCTGTCTCCTGGAGTGCTTCACCTCCAAAGGTGACTGGTGGAGTGCAGGGGGGAACGTGCTTGCGATGTAGAGTCATGCGCTGTGTCTTGGCTGGCTCAAAACAGATACGCCACTTGCGGCCCCACTCCTCAAGACTGTTGAGGGACCCTTGGAGGGAGGCGGTGGACTGTTGGAGATCGTCAGTTGGCTGTACTAAGCTGTAGAGTGTGGTGTCGTCTGCAAAGCTGCTCAGCTGCGTTCCTGGAGTTAAACATTGTTCAATGTCACAGGTGTATAGAAGGAAGAGGCTGGGTCCTAGGATGCTGCCTTGGGGGACACCAGCCTGGATGGGTTGAGCATCTGACGTCTGGCCTCCAACCACAACGCGGATGTTTCGGTTGGTGAGGTAGTCCTGTAGCCATACAAGCAGGCGTCCATCGACGCCGGCTTGCTTTGCTTTGTACAGCACTCCTGTGTGCGATACCCGGTCAAACGCACCGGCAATATCCACGGCGAGGACCTGGACACAACCGCCAGTACTTATGGTGTGGACCCATTCATGTTGGAGAGCCGTTAAGATATCTGCGGTTCCTCTACCACGTCGGAATCCAAACTGGCTGTTTGGCAACACCTCATTCTTCTCCAGGTAGTTAACCAGTTGCGTGTTTACAATGCCCTCCATGACTTTCGACATGATCGTTAGCAGTGATATTGGTCGGTAGTTAGATGCCAAAGATCTGGAGGACCGTTTGTGAACTGGGACTACATGGGCAAGTTTCCATGCCCCAGGTTGCACACCGGCTAAGAAGCAGAGGGCGAAGAGCTTTGCCAGTGGGTCTGCAAGTTCAGATGAGCACATCTTGAGCACACGAGCAGAGATGCCATCCGGTCCAGTTGCTTTTGATACAGCCAAGTTTGCCAAGTGCCGTTTGACCGTTGCTGCGCGGAAGTGAATGTGCTTTAGCGTGGCATAGGCAGGTCAGGCAGGTCAGCAGCACAGAGGTCGTTATTGCCAAGGCTACACTTGTTCGCAAAATGCGCTGCAAAGCACTCGGCTTTCTCACGAGAAGAGTGGAACTCTTGTCCTGCAGGGTTGGGCAGCAGGGGGATGTCAGAGCAACGTCCCTTGCCTGCTGCGCTCTTGATGGTTGACCACCACTCTTTGTCCCGAAGGGAACCTGCAGTAAGCTTGTTGCGAATTCTACGTTGATGTGCTAATCGCGCTGCATGACACGCTTCCACTTCGTGGTTAACAGTTGTGATATACTGGACCTTGTGGTTATCGTTGCGGGGATTGCGTCGCCACAGCTTCCATGCCCGCTCCTTGGCATGATTGGCGTTAGAACAGTCCGGTGTCCACCATACAGGGTTGGATTGGTGCACCACAAGCTCTTTGGATGGTATGAACTGTTTCATTCCATGCATGATGACATCAGTTACGCGCTGACAGGACTGCTCCGCACACCCATGGATCTTGGCGGGCCAGTCTATGTTGCGGAGGTAGGCTCTCAGGCGGTGCCAGTCAGCAAGGGCGTATTTCCAAACCTGTCGAACAGCAGGATCTTCGCGTCGTGGATGCTGTTGGAGAAACTCGGCAATGATAACGGCATGATCAGATCGTCCAAGTGGTGCATAGGCTGTGGTGCATACGGGGTGTGGGAAATCGGAGATGATAAGATCGAGAGTATTGTTGCCGCGGGTTGGCTGGGTGACATGCTGGACAAGATGATGTGCTGCGCAGACTTCCTCCAGGCATTCACCGGCTCGGGTAGTCTTGCTGCTCTGTAGCCAGGCTGAATTATGCACGTTGAAGTCCCCTGCAATTATCACATTGCTGCCAAGACGGCGGACATCATCCAAAGTGTTGTCTAGGTAGTCCATCAGGCTGGTGTCTGTCTCTGCACAAGAGCCAGGCCGGTAGAGCGCACCCAGAACAGTCTTTGTTCCGGAGTGCATTGTCAGGGAAATCCATAAGAGCTCGTGATCACGGCAATCTATATTGTCGTGGTGGGTAATGGATAGTTCACTCCTAGCCCACACTGCCACACCGCCACCATGGGCATCTCGATCCTTCCTTATAGGGGGTGAGTATCCTGGGATGGTCAAATCATGGGAGGAATTATCTGAGCAGAGCTTCGTTTCTGTTACTATTGCCACGTCTACATTATACTGCAGGATTGCATGCTGCAGGGCACCTATCTTGTTGCTCAGGCTGAATGCATTAGTCACTAGCAGTCGCAGGGGTCTGGAATCCATCATTGGGCATGAGAGGACTGGGCATCCTGCTGGGGTGGCTGCGCATCATGCTGGTCATGTTGTGGCGCAGATCCGTTTGATCTCTTCAGGTCTCCAGCCTCTGGTGGGGAGAGGTGGGAGTTTCTCCGTTTTTGGCCACTGTGTAGTGGAGTGGAGATGAAGTCTGCCGGTGGTGGTGGCGGCGGTGGTGATGGCGGCGGGGAGGAGGAGGACGTTGAACCCGGCTGCTGTTGTTGCTGTTGCTGTTTAGTCAGAACACTGGCAGAGGTGCTGTTTCTGCTGCTGTGGCTGCGACTGCTGGTGCTGCCCTCAAAGCTGGTTTCTAAGAACCTCCATGGCATGGGAGTCGGACCACCTGTTCACACACACAACAGTGAGCTATTTGACATGTAGACCTGTCCATACACACACATATGTACAAGGTTTACACAGCCATGCCAGACCGTGGTAGACGTCAGAGCGGAGATGGAATCGTTTCTATATACACAAGCCACAGGGCCAACAGTATGAGAGGGCTAGTTCACAATCTGCACCGATGGTCTCTACTGGCATGGTGAAATTCCTTGTAGGAGGCCCGCTCCAACACGTGAAAGCACCAAAAATCGGCTGGCCTTTGGGTCAAATATCGACCAGGCGATACTTGGCCGAAACATCGCAAGACAAGAAAATTAAGAAGGTTTGTCAGAATCTTGTGTGACAACTGAGTTCATACCAGGTGATTTTCTCCCCGGGCTTGATGCTTTTTCTAATGTGATTCCATGTCAACCGGGAAAGTGTCCTACACGTCCCATTTCGGGCATTCACATTTGACGACGTCAATCGATGTCATGAGTGTTCCGTCGGTTGCCGTCGCTTCTAACGTCGCGTTCCGTCGCGCCCCGTCGAATGTGAACTCGGTTTTAGCATCCCCGTGTCACCCCTCACCCTGGTTGCCGCTTTAACACCAACAATTTGTAGGGCCCTCCCTGACATGCACCACCCTCTACTACAACCATTTCAACTTTCACATAACCGGGTATCGTCTAGAATCCAGTCCGATATCCGGTTACTGCCGCGTAGCAAGCTTCTTTGTGAGTATCTCCAGCATGTCAATATGGATATGTATCACCATTATTAAATGTTTACTTGTGCCACCATGTCAGTGGACCTTTTGTTTGTGTATGTATGTGTGTGTGTATGTGTCTGTGTGTGTGTGTGTCTGTGCCGGTGTGATAAACTGCAGGTACCTGTTTCTAGGCCCATTGCTGCACAAGACAGCCGGTCAAGTTCAGCTTCTGCACCTGCCAATGCAGCTGCCTCTGCTACAGCAACTCGAGTAAGTTGAAAGACATGATTTCCGTTGTACGATATCCAACAGAGTCAATGTCGGTAGCAGCCAAAATATCCGGCAAGGCCAAATTTCCGATTTTTGCTCAAAGTTGGCTCCTCTTTATCCCAGGTATGGCCTCATTCATCCACTGTGATAGTTTGGTGCATAGTTTCCTGAGCAACAAGCGCCTCATGAATGTCGGATAGCAATGTGCTTCAGTGTTGCTCATGGACCGATACATTTTCGTTCGCAATGCCTTTGCCCCAAAACCAGCTTGTCGAAAGCCCATGCTAGGCATCACTACAGCAGATAGTGAAAGCCAATTCGGCGATCATAGTAGGAAATCGGGATGCTCCTACAGCGCAGGTCACGTTTTTCCACCGGCTTGACTTGACACTTGGCTGACCTACAATTGCCATCCAGAGCATATGAGAAGTCAATTTAAAAACATTTGACTCGGCAAACCTGCAGGAGGCATCAATGCCTGTTTTATACACTGTGCTGGGGAATTCACCCTCAGTCGTGAAACAGTCAAGTGTCAAGTCGGCGGCACAGTGCGAGCTTCTGTGTCAGGAGCAACCAACTTTCCTATACAATTATCGCCAAAGTCACTAGCACTGTCTCACACATACAGATGCTAGTCAAATAAATCCAATGATTGTGTATTCTAGACGCCATGCAGCAAAGCATCAGGTCGTTAAATTTCAGTATCCCA
>NC_088650.1:20045398-20267898 GCF_964019385.1 Sycon ciliatum
TATTTGTTGCAGGCGTGCTGATCTTCAGAAGCTTGTGAAACTGAGTGCTGCTGAACATTTTCATGGCCATGAGTAATATTGAAGCTTGCTATTGCACTCTCAGCATGTGCTAGTATTATGCTGACTACTGCACTATGTTACTCTCTTACACTAATACATGTATGTAAACGTGCTTGCACCCGTCCACGTATGCATGCGTTTCGTATAATTATTTGTTATCCCTCTTTATTTTACTTGTAAATGGGTGGACGTTTGCATGGCTGTTGGAGTTGTGTGTGTATTGTGTCTCTACTCTTTTCTTGGTGTTTTCTTGGCGTTGTATGAATTTGTGTGTGTGTGTGTGCGAGCGCCCTTGCACGCGCGCACACACTAATTTGAAAACAACAAATTAATCCTTGGCTCTCCATCATACATTCATAGCCTATTCTCTTTCGGTTCTTGTTCTTAGTATTTTCTTGGCGTTGTGTGGGTGTGCCGGTGTGCGCGTGCACAATAATTTGAGAACACGACATAATTGAGATATTGTAATTTGCAGCGAAGGGACCACTTGATTTGAGGATGGTGTCTGTAGGGTTTTTCATGTAATGAAGTGGCTGCAGTGGAGCCTCAATACTTTTTTTATCTTGAGAAGTGAATGATATAAAGGATTAAAGGGAGAGGTAGCTTTCTTGTTAATATTCACTGCTTACAGCAGACCCTATGTCTAATTTTGAACTCTGGATAGGGGATGCTTAACCTTAATTTGGCCGTCACAAGAATTAAGCGTATTCTGGCATGTTTTTTCTTTTGTTTCGGCTTGTATTGGACCAATTAAGCATGTTTATAAGTTTAAACAATCGACGAGGAGACAATAGTCGTAAAATGGCAATAAATAAGATAAATTGTGCACTCATAACAACAGCAAAAATGAAGAAAGTCAAGTTCCATAACGTTCCCCCCTCGGAAACCGGACCACGGCAAGGGAGGCCGCCGGACGGTCGCTCCTCGACAAACCATGTTGCTACAACGGTAAGAGCGGAAGGGGAACAACTTGAAAACAGAGCAGAACCGAGGAGAAGCAAGAGACTAGCAGAGGCACGACTGAGACAAGTGGAGAACACAAGGCAAGGAGACGCAGGAGGAAGCACAGGCACGGCACAGAACGAATCAAGGAAAGGGAAGCGGTGTCGCGAGGAGATGGAGACTGATGACGACGAATACGAGTGCGATGGGATGGACGGCGGCATTGGAATGGAGGTGGAGGATGAGAGTAGTGATGAGGAGGAGTTTGATGTTGACAAGAGGAAGTCTGCAGTGTACAAGCATTTGGTGTCCAGTCCAGAATGTCGTAAGGTGTTTGACGATTCCTGGTTTAGTGTTATTCGTTGCGCACGTTTCTTCAAGCAATTGCAGGTGTTGGAAGCTGTGTATATTCGTACTCGTGACCCTGTGCTATGTAAACAGAAAGAAAACGTTGTATCACTCACACTCTTCAAGTAATACACACGCACCATTACATTCATTCACACAGTATCACATTCATCTGCCACTACCTTTCTCACATACACTATATTCACACATTGCAAAGGTGCAAACTTCCCTTTTTGTACCTGTTAGCTGCTGTATTTCTACCTGAAACCATATTAGCTACATGTATATAAGTGTGTGTTTTAGTTATTACATTTTTATGTGACGGCGTTCCACTGATGACAGTCACAAGAAAACGTTATGGAACTTGACTTTCTTCATTTTTGCTGTTGTTATGAGTGCACAATTTATCTTGTTTATAAGTTTGAACTGAATATGTCCATGCGTTATGGAAATACTTATATGTTCCCAAAAGGGAACGTTGGCCGGATCGCGTACCAAAATGACCATGGTTTTTATGAAGAGAAGATGCAATATGATATAATGGATTATGTTGTCTTCTAAGTGTTTGTGGAGCAATGCAAACATGAACAAGCAGTAATGGAGAAGACAAAAATATGTAATAGTCGTCAAAGAGTGTCCAGCAATGTTTCTTAGTGTTTTCGGCTGCTACCGTTCGCGTCTCGTATACACCGTGGCATTCGATCCTCGATCGAAATGCAGTCGAACTCCACACTGAGAACAGTAACATATCGTGGTTTGTCTGCACCATTTACAACGACATTGTGTTGTCCACATTCTTGTTGTCAAACGCGCTTGTATTGCACATCAACAGCAAGACACTGGTGCTTCTGGGCGCGGTCGGCTATAATAGAATAGGACGGCGATCTCGGGATGAGCCTGGATGTAGGACATTGGCTTGGGGCTCACCGCTGCTTGAAAAATTGGCACTCTCAGATCAGTTGTAGGAATGTGGAGCCAGACAAAAAGAATTACAAGGAATCTCCCAAGATTGTCGGTCTCCGAGCTAATGTTGGCCTTGTCTGTATCGCGGGTATCGCGCAGTATTTACTCGTCCAATAGTGTTTAGAGATGTACAGGGTGTGTATATCTCGCGATTGGCAAGTGGGTGATGCTGTAGTGATCTCATGGTGATCGTGAAGGGATTTGTCCAGTTCAATTTCAGGACGCCTGTCGTAAACACCAGTCTATTTCACCCAACGCGTTGTTCCAGCGGGTTGGGTTTTTTTTTGCGGTCGTGCTCACTATCAACAGGACAGGCACCAACATCATTATCCTCTCCATTCGTCACGTGGTAGTTGTCTAGGTCCATATCTCTTGCAAGTTCGATGAAAACCTTATCATCCGTTGAATCATCTGATTGCTACTCTAATTCATCGTCCACGTTCAGATCAACGAGAAGTGGTGAGCACACATGCTCTTTCCCTGGGCACAGCAAATTCACTGCATCAGAATCACGGAATCTTTAGCACCATGCAGTTCTGAATTTGCAGTGCTCAGAGAAGGAGCAAGTGTGCTCACCACTTCTTTTTCGAGTTCCTGAGCTGCAGGATGCCTTACCCCTATAGCGCTTATGTTCAGATTGCCAGTAATCGGTGGCGCTAGGACTAAGTCCTGAAGTGTGTTGGAGTTCTCAACAATGTCCTTAGCTTCCATTGGAATCACTTTTGAGTCCCTTTCCAGAAAGGACTCTGCTACTGTAAACCTTTCCCTCTGCCGTACCACATTACAGCTAAAGCGATATTTTCTGACAAAAATGCAAAATCGCGGAGGAAGAGATCATCGAAAGTCCAGGAGAACGCCATAAAGCATCCATACTTTGCTGAATATTGTTCAATTGAATCTTGTTACACAAAAGAAAACCTACTTCAGAAGTATATTCCTTTGGAGACTGTTTAGCAATCTTTACTTTGGCAAATGTCAGCCTCGCACAGCATTGCTGTATTCCGCATGCTAGTGAATCACAAATATATGACCAAATTTGGTTACCATGGAGACGGTCCAATTACCATCAAAACATCAAAAAGGCTCCATCAGTTATATATCCACGTTTACGGATGTTACAAACAAGAAATATGCGCTAGATATACTGGTTCCTGAAATCAGTTGAAAATGAGGTATATCTGGGTCTTGGATCTGGCCAACGTTCCCTTTTGGGAACATCGAAGAAAGACGGCGGGTTTCTATGCGCCATGATCAAATTTCCGGTGAATCTTCAGGCCAGTTGGGTGGCCATAGTAGCAGAGTGCACTTCTTACGTGTGGATTACTCTGAGAAAGACTGTTTTTCACACCAGAATTCTCAATTTCTGAAGTACGGCCGAATAACGAAAATTCACGACATTTCGCGTTATATCCCGATACTTGCAAATTTCAAAAGCCTGACAAATATTCCAAGATTCATGATCATCAGCCTTCTAGATATGTATATGTAGGACTCAGTATAGAGTCCATGCACTATATGATGTCCAGCACCCTATATAGAGTCCATTGGTCCAAAATCCACTATACAGAGTCCAGGAGTCCCCTCAGTTTTGATCAGCTTCATCCTGCCGCGCAATCCCCTATAAGGAGTACACTTTTTCTACAAGTCCCCTATTCACAGTCCAGGAGTCCAGTTTATCCAGTCACGCCGTCCTGTGTGTTGTGCCCGAAAGAGAACAAACACATTTTCAGTTTTGCTTGCCTCGTGGCAGCGCATTCCTTTCTTCACTTCAGCCATGGCTGCCAATTCTGCTGTGCAGTTGCTGACAGTAATCTGTCTCGATGTAACCAAGGAGGATAAGGAGACGTTCAAAATCAAATCTGGAAAGCGTCTTGTGGTTCTCTGAAGACGTTTCATCAGTGCGCGGGATGAAAGCAGAAATTGCAGAACGAGAAAAGTTCAGCACAGTTCAAATCTGACGAGTCAGGTACACTGACGCTCTCTTTCGTTCGACGCCACAAGGATCCCCTGTTTGGCTGGCCATTGCTGCCAGTAAGACGTTTGAACGGTTTCATCAGAGCGAGGGATGAAAGCAGAAAGCGGAGAAAGAGAAAAGTTCAGCACAGTTGCAATCTGACGAGTCAGATACACTGACACTCTCTTTCGTTCGACGCCACAAGGATACCCCTGTTTGACTGGACAAGAGCTGCCTGTACCACCGTGTCAAAAGGCTGTCCAACTACATGGCAGGACGATGACTGAGGTAAGGAAGCTTTTACTCGTTTCGATTGGTCTGCTGTTCTGTCGTTATGCTTGAATTTTTTTCCATTTTCAAGGAGCGTATCGCGTTTGTTTGATGTTGCTTGAATGAATGCACTAAAAGTAATCAACGACTTCGTAATAGTCCTCGAGGACTGCAAGGACTTTGCATCAATCGTATTATGATCGTCTAGCTATCATCAATTATTATTTTATTTCATGAGAAATGTATTTTTATCCCTGTGATAATTATGTGAACTCCACGACACTCTTCCTGTAGTATGATGTCAAATACAATGGGATCCACAAACGCAGTGCCAGTGTACTAGTAGTAGTAGTAGGACTAGGAGGATTGCTTGTATGCCAATGACAAGAAAAAGCTTCTCAAGCTAATACTCGTATTCCCTGAAGTGACCGTTTTGATGTCACGAACATGACATTGTGTCAGTGAAACTGTCTCGTGACAACAAATCATTGCATTTCCATCTTGGGGAAGACCGTGACTGACAGCAACGCTGTACAGATTGTTCAAATCATCTCATTTGAATTTAGTTGCAGTGAAGTGAAACACTGTGTACACTACATGTATGTTGGTGTGTCTGTGCGTCTTGAGTGTGCACAAACGATCTTATTCCTCATATTACTAATAGATTATTGTCCCCACCGTCACCTGTTCACAGGTCTTTGAGTGGGTTGACTTTCATTGAGCATCACATTCGTTGAGAACTTGGTAGTTGTGTGCTCCAATGCATCATTACGGTAATAAGCATATCCTTGTGCTATCTATTGGTTGCAGGTGTGCTGATCTTCAGAAGCTTGCGGAACTGAGTGCTGCTGAACATTTGCATGGCCATGAGCAATGGTGAAGCTTGCTATTGCACTCTCAGCATGTGCTAGTATTATGCTGACCACTGCACTATGTTACTCTCTTACACTACTACGTGTATGTAAACGTGCGTGTACCCGTCCCCGTATGCATTCGTTTCGTATAATTATTTGTTACCCATCTTGACTTTACATGTAAATGGGTGGGCGTTTGCATGGCTGTTGGAGTTGCGTGTGTATTGTGTCTCTACTCTTTTCTTGGTGTTTTCTTGGCGTTGTATAAGTTTGTGTGTGTGTGTGTGTGTGTGTGTGTGTGTGTGTGTGTGTGTGTGTGTGTGTGTGTGTGCGCGCGCGCGCGCGCGCGCGCGCACAATAATTTGAAAACAAATAATTAATCCTGGGCTCTCCATTATTCTCTTTCGATTCTTGGTTTTTTTCTAGGTATTTTCTTGGCGTTGTGTGGGTGTGTGCATGTATGTGTGCGTGCACAATAATTTGGCAACACTACATGATTGAGATATTGTAATTTGCAGCGTCTGCGAAGAGACCACTTGATTTGAGGATGGTGTTTGTAGGGTTTTTCATGTAATGAAGTGGCTGCAGTGGCGCCTCAATACATATTTTTTATCTTGAGAAGTGAATGATGTATAGGATTAAAGGGAGAGGCCGTTTTCTGGTTAATATTCACTGCTTACAGCAGATCCTATGTCTATTTTCGAACTCGATAGGGGATGCGTAATTGGCTGGACTTTATACAGGGGGTGTTGTCCACATAAAGACTCTTTATAGTTGATTTCAAAGTTTGGACTCCGTACAGTTGATTTTGGACCAATGGACTCTATATAGGGGTGAAGCCAATTGGCTGGACTCTATACAGGGAGTGATGTCCATCGAAACTTTGAGCTCACAGTTGATTCCAAGTTTGGACTCTGTACAGTGGATTTTGGACCAATGGACTCTATATAGGGGTTGGACATCATATAGGGGCTGGACGCTCTACTGAGTCCAACATATATAAACAGAAAATGCGGAGGAAAAATGAATTTCCCTTCACCAAATCGCATGCGGAAAGAAATGTTCCCTTTTGGGAACATTGGCCTGATTAAGGTTAATTTGCTGCACTTTATACAGGGAGTGTTGTCCACATAAAGACTCTTTATAGTTGATTTCGAAGTTTGGACTCTGTACAGTGGATTTTGGACCAATGGACTCTATATAGGGGCGAAGCCAATTGGCTGGACTCTATACAGGGAGTGATCTCCATCTAAACTTTGAGCTCACAGTTGATTCCAAGTTTGGACTCTGTACAGTGGATTTTGGACCAATGGACTCCATATAGGGGTTGGACATCATATAGGGGCTGGACGCTCTACTGAGTTCAACATATACATTCAATGATGTGTTACGAGAACAAAATACAGTGCCAAAGTAGAATGAGGGAAGGTGAGACAATAGAAGTGAAGTGAGAGCTAAGCTAAAATAAGTGCAACGGCGGGTGAGAAACTAATAATTATAACGCTAAAACTGTGTAGTGAGACAAACAATCATGCTGTGCACCTACGAAAACAATTTTTTTCTGTTCTTTGTCGTGCACGGTATGCTAGTCAGTTGAAAGTACTTGAGGCTGTTTGTATTCGTTTCCATAAGCCTGATCTTTGTAAGCAAAAGAAACATGTAGTTGCGTTAAAATTGTTTTCGTAGGTGCACAGCATGATTGTTTGTCTCACTACACAGTTTTAGCGTTATAATTATTAGTTTCTCACCCGCCGTTGCACTTAGCTCTCACTTCACTTCTATTGTCTCACCTTCCCTCATTCTACTTTGGCACTGTATTTTGTTCTCGTAACACATCATTGAATGTATATTTAATCATTGTTCAGCATGGTTACTCTTCAGTCACGACTTTCCACTGATGAATGTGACAAGAAAATTAATTCTGGTAAACTTTCATGACTTCGTTATAGTGTGGCGATGACTGCAGAATTTGTTCTCTTTATTGCTATTATAAAATTGTTGTCTCCACGTCGATTATTTGAATATTCTCTTTGTTCTTTGGGCAATGTCAGCTTAACAAATACTATCATAGCACTGAAAATAGGGAGGGAACCCGAAAGGTGTTGTCCGCACAATTCCAAACATAATTTACCGACCACTATACATGTGAACAAGTAACAGCACGTGTAACTGCTTGTGTGAAGCATGTAATCTACGACAGTTTTGCGTGCTTTTGGATTGCAAAACTCAGAACAAACACTCAATGCATAATTCTTTCTTTGGATTATTTTGTGGTGGCTTTGAAAAAAGCCGGTTGAGGTTGTCGTCGTGCGTGGCGTCTACGCCACCAACATTTCGATGATAATCTGTGCCACTATTACATAGAGTGCTAGCAAGGCAAGCACTGCAAGGAGTAGTTCCTGGCCATCTTGTTCTGCCATTTTGGAAGAGGGATAGAGAGCGGTGAGTGCTAAAGCAGTCAGTGGCTGGACAGTTCAGTAGTGACGAGTTGACCAAAGTCGTAAGCAGCGTATAAAGGTTGAGCTGCGCGACTGTCTGGTCTGTGAAACTGGCGTCCACCCAGCAGCTCCGCACTGGAGCAGGTACTCGTAACCGCAGCAGTTCACCACGCACAGTCTAGAACGGACTATAATCAAGTACGTGATTGTACTACTGACATAGTACTGTCGTGGACATGGAAATCCGGTCGCACGTCTAGCGGCCCCAGGGAGCTGGCCATGCAGCCGTGGATAAGCGGTAAACACATGCATAGGCGCTGCAGCGCGCTGGTCGCATCGGATCAATAATCACTGTGAACTGCACGCAGCGTTCTGTACGCGCTGAGGGCGCCAGCCCCGGTCCATCGACAGTTCTGTACATGTCCGCTACATGTACAGAACTGTACAGTAGTTTGGTTGCAAGGCGGAGGACGCCCTATGATTGTTAGAAAGCAGTGCTGCTTACTACTCCTCACTCGCCCTGCCTTGGACATGCTGTCAACCAAACAACATGATTGTGTTCAACCAACCAAGGCTTATCTAATAAAAGAGTACGTAATTACTCGTATCGATCTTTCCATCATCTCCATCATATCACGATAATTATCATTGCCAAAAGCACGTTACATACACATGTACATGTATGTGCCATTTCAACATTATTGATGTCAACAAAAGTGTACAATGTTCATGTGCACGTGCTATATGTAGCTTGTTCTTATTCCTGGAAGGAATTTTACGCGGCGTTTGGGTCATTCCTGGAAAAGGCATCTGACCGGAGGAAGTCACTGATAATATGGAAGAAGCAAGAAAGGTGTTACCGACCACCGTACAAATATCATGTACATACAATGCACATCCACATGTAAGAGTACAACACATGTACGTACTGCTTGTGTAAAGCATGTACAAAATGTAATCAACGACAGTTTTGCGTGCTTTTGGCAAGCAAACCTTTGAACAAACACTCAATGCATGATTCTTTCTTTGGATTATTTGGTGGTGGCTTTGAAAAAAGCCAGTTGAGGTTGTCTTGCTGTTGTTGTCGTCTACGCGAACATACCGATGATGATCTGTGCCACTAGGACATGCAGTGCTAGCATGGCAAGTACTGCAAGGAAGATTTCCAGGTCAGTTTGTTCTGGCATCATGGAATAGCGATAGCGATAGCGTTCCGGACTGAAGCAGTCACTCAGTGGCTCGACAGTTCGCCAGTATCGAATTGACGAAAGTCGTATACAGCTTATAGAGTATGAGCTATGGGACCGTCTGCAAGCATGGCGCCGAACATGTCGAGGAAAATCTGTACCGCCCACACATAGAGTTCTATCAATAAGACCAGCACTGTAAGGAGGAGCAGTGCAAAGAAGAGCACCAGGCCATCTTGTTCTGCCATTTTGGAAGAGAGATAGAGAGCGGTGAGTGCTGAAGCAGTCAGTGGCTCGACAGTTCCGTAGTGATGAGTTGACCAAAGTCGCATGCAGCTTATAAAGGTTTAGCTGCGCGACTGTCTGGTCTTTAAACTGGCGTCCAGCCAGCATCACCGCACTGGATCACGTAATCATAACCGCAGCAGTTCACCACGCACAGTCTAGAACAGACTGCATGACTGTACTAGTTTGGTTGGCAGCCTGTTCCAAGGCGGAGGACGCACTGTGCTAGAACACAGTGATGCTTACTGCTCCTTATTTTTATTCGCTTTGTAACATGCTGTCAATCACGAAAAATGTTTTCAACAAAACAAGTTTATCTCATAGTAATATCATGTATTTTTAAATCTGTATCTGTCTGTTTCTCTTTCTCTCTGTGTGTCTCTTGTCTCCTTCTTCCTCTCCGTTGCTCTTTCCTTCTCCAGAAGTGGAGAGGAATGACCAGCCCATGATCGGTCATCATCAAGCTCATGTTTGTCCACAAAATACACGTCACATGTACATGACATTGTGCACTTACCACATGTAGCTTGTTCTTATTCCTGGAAAGGAATTTTACGCGCCGTTCAGCTAATTCTTTGAAAAGTCACAATGTATCTGATCGGACAAAGTCACTCATAATAAATAGGCGACGATGAGGCATTAACTTTATTATACTGATAAAATAATAGTATTAGAGAAGCGAGCTAATTTATTCACAATATTCACTTTGTTTTTTGGGTAATGTCCGCTTAACAAATACTATCATAGCACTGAAAATAGGGAGGGAACCCGAAAGGTGTTTTGCACACAATGCTAAACATAATTTACCGACCACTATACATGTGAACAAGTAACAGCACGTGTTGATAGATGTGTGAACTGGTCACATAAAGCCGAAGCAGTTTTCAATGCTAACAAATGTGTCCATCCCTTTTGCAGACCCAAATCAAACCCAATTGATCCCAGAAGCCAACAATACACTTTGTTCTGCGGCCTTGGGAGTAGTGTTGGAGTAGAAATTGCTGAGGAGACGTCGCAGAGAGGCGAGCTTTCCTGCGCAGATATGACTTTGGCCGTATTTCAGCATGGTCGAGTGGAAAAATTCAAAAAAGTTTATTTCAAGAATACCCCAAAAGGAAGATGGGGGACATGTCCTCAGCGCTAGAAGAGGTGTTCTACTATCTGCCGGTGTGTAGTTCTGGCCAATTGAGGACGTAGCAGGCTGTTTTGCCAGCGTTTGTAAATTGGCTATTTTCAAGACGATCATTTGTGGCGTCAGGGGGTGATGGACCTCGTCTTCTGGGATCCTGGCGTGGCTAAGCGGTACTGCTCCAGGAACTCTTCTAAGGTGAGGCAATGTTGACTTGATGGAGTTTTGTTCATAGCTTGTTCGTATACGCTGTGGCGTGACTCGTTTCTAGACCCATAATTGATAAATAATGTGATATTTCGGCCATTTCTGAGGGGTATCCAAATTTCAAGGTTCCCTTCAGAAACTTTTTCAAGAGCTTTGCACAATCGATCCACACCCCAAAGGGAACCTACCTGCAAATTTGGAGCGAAATCGGAGAGATCCACTTGCACACATACTTTGGTATTCTCAGACATGCTCTCTTAAGGGGGCAGCCTACCCATAAATTTCATATGGCATTCAATTGACCGTAACTTTGGTGTTTCTCAATGGATTTGAGTGAAATTTTGACCACACACTCCTGCCACTGTGCTGTCCCTCAGGACATGATTTACAAGTTCTTGCGCCTCACTGACAGGCTTTCCAGGCCGGAAAAACTCAAATTTCCGGCATAGTGCCACGGTGTGCGAGCCACCCAGGAGCCAAACAAATGCATTTACAATTTTTTCGCATTTTCGTGCTCATTCTGTTCGTGCGCGGGACCCAAACCTAGAACAAGTCCAGAAGCAGCCACGGGTGATGGGGTAGGGCCCCTCAATGAGGCCCTGGAATCTGTCACAACGGAACGAGTGGGCGTTCTCTCACACACTCCCACAGACCCAAGTCAATTTTTGAATTTTTTTAGGTTTAGCACGTGCTACGAGGTCGTACCTTTGATACAACATCCAGTGCTGGGACCTCCACAGCAAGCCATTTCCACAGCGCTGCACACCAAATCCAGGATGCCCTCAGAAACCAGCAAAGACTGCCACTCACGTTTCACTACTGCCTAGTACTGAATCCTACCTGACTTCTTGTCAATCTTGACACGACTCAAACTTGCCAAAGTCACTAAATCAGCGTTAACTACAATATCTGCAACGTCACGAGGGTGCTGGCAAAAGTCCTGCTGCACGGCGGCGGGCTTCGCCCGCCGCCGTGCACCTTCGCCCGCCGCCGTGCAGCCCAATACGTGGCTCAAAAACCTGATTTTTTGGACTTGGAGCAAACTTCTGCACACTTTCACGTGTTTCCATGATACGACAAGTTGCGCACGGTCTGCTCACATTCAAATACAGTGCTGCCAACAAATGACAGCGTGCAACAAAAAAATCTTTCCTTGCAAGGGCACATTTTCGGCCATAACTCTTGAACGGCTGGTCAGATAGGGACACAATTTTCAGAGAATTTGCAGCTATTCATGCTCTTTCAACTGACGTAGCACTCAATATGAATTTACAAATTCGATTTTTCAGCGAATTTTTGGGTAGTCTGCCACCTTAACAAAAACCGAGACAAACGCTAGATGTGTGTGCTATTTATATTCCACATACCGTAATTCCGCGCATATAAGCCCATGGGCTTATGTGAAACAATGCAGTTTGGGGATAAAATATCCAGTAGAACATGTTCGTTTTTAGCCCATGGGCCAATATTCGAATTTTGAAGGTTCACGAAAAATTACAAGTCCGTGCTCATGGTCAGTCCACCATACTCTACTGGTAAACTGCACTGACCTGCTGTACCATGGTAGGAAGAGTCCATTTTGTGAAAAATTTTACTTGACACGTGAGTTGCATTTGTGTCTGTTTATTAGCCCATGCGCCTTTGATCCTAGACTAGAGGGTGGTGGCGTTCCCACGGCGGATGCGGAAAACTCGGCTTCCAGCCGAGTCTCACGGGAACCGTGAAATTTATTTTATTTTATTATTTATTAGCCCATGGGCTTATAAACGGAGGTGGGCTTATATCCGGATATAGGCCCATGGGCTTATATGCGCGGAATTATGGTATAAATCTGAGAATGATCAGTTAAATATTAAATTAATTTTATACCAGCCTTCATGCTGCTCCCTGATGTATAAGAAGTAAATTATCAACAAAGCAACAGTGCAATGTGTAATACATTGTAGAGGGAAGTCACAGTAGACGAAAATTGCGAAAGTTAACCGGCTACCCTGCAGCCGTGTTTACGCTCGCACTGGAAGATAATCTCAAAAGAAGGTAGCCGCTCCTAGACTTCCTGGCGGGATGCACAAGATGCGGTGTTAGAAGCAGCCATCAAGAGGCCCTACCTAGGCTGCCACAGAGCATGCATTCTCTTCATGTGTATGTTGTGTGTTTGTTTCTGCAGAAGGAAGGACAGCAGCCAACAGCAACCCAGCAAGAAGCAAGCTGGCGAAGGTAATTAGGTAATTCCTGCGAAGGAAATTCTATATTCGAGGCGAATAGTTTACAAGACTAACTGAAGCAAATACTAGCAGTGCTCCTCATAGACTAGTGCATGTTTTAAGTTGCTGAACAAAATTATGTTCTTAGCAATCTGGCCACAACATGCCATCACTTGTCACAATCATGTCCACGCAGCGCAGTGTCAGCAACATACACCTTGCATACATCAAAGACATTTTCATTCATGAAATCCTCAAGCATTCTGGGTCGGAAATCGAGCTGGCATGTGCAAGTATTTTAAAACGCTGTGCTTGATCACCAGTGATCTTTCAAACTTCATCCAGCTAGACAAAGACATCTGTCAAGGATTTGCTTACAGCAGTCACTTGTGCAACTGGCTTTGCGTGATCAGTATCAGGTAGCAGGCGAAAAGTCAGCAAAATCATGCACAGGACCATCTTCATTTCATCCATAGCAAAGTTCTTTCCTATGCACGAACGGGGACCACATCCAAGCGGAATGAATGTGTTGTGACTGCCTGCAATATCATCTTCTTTGAAGCGGTCTGGGTTGATCAAATCCGGATCTCTCCAAACCTGGCTGTTGAAGTGCACACCAAGTACATTGATATGAAAGACTATTCCCTATGGAATGGTTATACTGTCAATTGTATCCTTCTCTGCAGAGCGTGTGACGGCTACAACAATAGAGTTAAAGCGCAGTACTTCTTTGATTGTCCAATTAATGTACTGTAGCTCCGCTAGATGCTTGTGTTGCAGATTCGGCTGAAAACTTCCTGAATTTCGTAGCGATAGCGTTCTTGCACAAGCCTGCTCTTGGCTAAGGTGATGAACAGCCCATTGCAGTGTGGTGCAGGTCGGGTCTTGACCAGCAAACAGGAATGTTTCTACCACTTCCCCAATGTCGGAGTGAGACAGACCCTCGCCATCCTCACCGCTCACAGTCAGTAGTATTTCCAGCATATCCATGTGATCTGCGGCCGCGTTTGCAATGTTGTCACTGGAGTTCTTTTTCAGTTGCTCACGGCGATCGCTAATCACCTTATTGCTGAACTGAGACATTTCTTGAAGATATGCAGTGAGTGGGCGACCAGTCGGTGACATGAGGAACACAAAATCAGAATGGTACCAGGGCTGGACAAAGCGCTTGCCAATGAACACCGCAGCTTTCTGTATTACTGTGGTATAGCGCATAGCAGGTGATGTCACGACTGCCTTCAATTAGCAATTTGTTTCCACAGCCATTGCACACTGTAAGATGATATCAAACGTCAGCTTGGAAGTAACTCAGCAACATTGATGCTCTCTCTTAGTTTCACCTCACACACAGTGAAACAATGTCATGATTACTCCGAAATACAAACGTTCGCACCACCAGACTCACGAAGATAAACTACTGCGAAGCTGGACTGTGTAGCTTAGCAAAACTGCATCTGATTGAGTCAGAGAGACTCGCCTCGGTTCCAGAGCGAACGATTGGGATAATTTTGTCGACGTTCTCCGCCAAGTTGCGCGCTGACCTCCGCTGAGATGTCGACGAGAAAGTTTCCTCGTTGTACGTGCATTGTTTGACGAGGGCGGAGCAGCCCTCCGCCCTCGTCGAGCGATCCGAATGCTTCAGGCAAGCAAATAACTTCTTCGCTCAGCTCAAGTTTCTTTCACGGAGCCTAAGGAAATTGCTCCACGGAGCTTCGTTGAGTATCCCTTCCACAACAATCGAGATCGACAGCGCGCTGTGCGCACCCTGACGAACCACAATTCGCATCTTCACTGCTGCTACGACATCTTCGTGTCCTACGACCATTAGTCCACATAATCATTGCAGTGGGTTGGTGTCATCTTGTTCAAACCCAATAATTATTACTTGACTGACTTCTAGCCCGACACTCGAACGCGAGGGACTGCGACCTCCTTCCATCAAGAAAAAAAACACATTTTTTTCTTGGGAAGAACTTGGAAAGAAAAAGGACCAAGGAACTAGTAGTACAAGTGACCTTGATTTTCTCGAAGGACTCACAATAGTTACATCTACAAGTCGATTTTCCCAGACAACCGGTCAGACAGAGTCACTCCGACCATGGTAACTGTATTGTATGCAATCAGGTAGGTGCCGGTGATAAAATCATCCTGGACTGTAGTCCTGTGGACCTCATCAACTGCACGTCGATGTCATAACCAGGGCATGTACAATGTAATGACCATGATGACGGAAGTCGACTCTCTCAGTCTAGATCAGACTTTGGCCCAGCATGTACGTTCATAATGGTTGCCCCATACAAATACATTGTACCAACCCACCATGTTTGTGCAAGTACATGTAAAATGGCTGTGGGTTTCAATGTGCAATCCTGATCAGGGAGTCGTATAAACACGGGTTTATAAGATTCCCTGATGAATACCTGGAATCGGGCATGGGGTCCAGCACCCCACCACCCCCTCGCCAGGTGACCATGGTTACATGTGACCTACATAACTAACACATTTTATTGCGGCTACAGAATCATTTTGTATACGTCGACTACACATAGTTCATGTACATGCGTGACATGTGGTATACACTGCAGATCCCCATCATGCATTATTCATTGGGATTTATGTCATCCTACTTTATGCATGCTTGTCCCCCCCCCCCCCCCGAGCTGTATGATGAGATTGCAATGAACCAATGACATGAATGATGATATGGAACATGAATATTCTGATCATCATCGAGATCAGAAACCCAGGTGGAATGAAATCCTTCAGAATGACCAGGAAAACCACAGCTCAGCCCAGCACAATTCCTGCAATCCTGGGGAAATGGAGCTGTGGGTTTTCATGTGGCAATCCTGATGGTTCACATTCCGGAGCACACCGAACAACACAAAAACAGCCATCCAAGCACCATGTCACATGGTATACTAGCAGTGCACAGCATACAAAGCATACAGCATAATGCACAGCAACAAAGACTCCGAAGAGACAAAAGCGCTGTCCGTGGCACACGCAAGCCCTTCCCCTCCCAGGGTGACAGGTGTTCTGTTCTAGCCCACATGACCCATGAGGAAATAATAAATCCCGAGGATGGGGTCGGCTGCTGGTGATGACAATCTTGGCTGCCGGTTCCTTGACTTGGCTGCAATCGCTACGCACGCCGTCACTCCCAGTGGAGTGGCTCGTGCATCCGTGTATTTCGGAGCGCTGCCTGAGCGCTGAGGACATAGAGGAAGCGATACAAACACAACCAGAACCAGCAACAAAACATACATCGCCCTTGAGGCTAAACAGCCGTATCACCAACTGATACACTTATACGACACTGTATCCAAGTAGCCAATTCAAAAGCTTCTTGGAAATCACTCCATGCTACAATAGGAGTTGAAATTCAGCGCTCGGTAATTCCAGGAACCTACCCAGTAATGAAGAAAACCCAACGACTATGAAAATCGCCACCTTTTCATGAAATAATGCAAATAGACAGCAGCAGCGGCATACTACATGCTGTGGTGAAGTCTCACTGGAAGGGAACCTGACCTATACACTGCTGGAGTACACGACTCGTTGAACAAGATAATATTATTATAGTAATTACCTTGCACGACGCCGATGACAATCACCACGTCCTCCCGTCCGGCGCTTGACCTGGGCTGAGGAGGAGAACCACACAGCAGCAGAAAACCCAGGATGAGCCTGTACTACGACTACATGTCCCCTAGCTACCTGCCCACCCAGTACATGCACCAGGCACCACATCAAGCATGCACAACCAAATGGAATAAGAAATCTGCAGAGAAGTTGCTGGGCATGCAGGTTCTCCATGCAATGCTAGCCCGGGGTGGAGAAGGCATGCACTGCACAGTAAGTCAGCCCTGGTCATGCAAGCGGGTGCTGGAGATGGGACAAACAATTCTCTGCAGGATTGCACAATAACTAGACAAACCATGCACAGCACAGGGATACTTAGACCACTTCCGGACGACGTCCATTAAATTGATAGCGCTGTCCGCCACCTTGACCAGTTGCGTTGACCGTCTTGATGGTCCTGGACTAGAGGGAAGCACAGCAAACAGAATTGTTAGACAGCAGAGCTATGCATAAATATGATGAACATGCATGGATGATGATGATGTGGTAGCATGCACAAATTGCCTAGCTATTGAATCACTTCCGCTCCCCATTCCGTTGTAGGGATAGGTCTCTATAGTCCAATTCCTCAAATTGCTCGGAATTGCTTGTCTCTTGCAAAATTTGAAATTTATTGAAAGCGTGGTGCAGAGGTATTCAGTGAGGAAGAAAGCATGGTAAAATGTCTTCTATGGCATACTGTGACAGTGAAGAGTGTAAGACTCTCACTACAACTTCTAGCTATATGTGGAAACTTTCAAGGCGTGGAAGAGAGTGAAAGAATATGGCAACTAGTCGCCTGGCAAAATGGGGAGAGGAAGTTGATCCAAGCAAACATCACAGGAATACTTAGGGTTTATGGTAGCCGATCCTCTCCTCCGCCATTCTCCCTGGAAAAGAAGATGGAACAGAGCAAAACAAAAGACTCAGCTGGCAGAAAAAGCAAAATAGGAAAACAGCCAAGAGATAACTATATGCGAACAGGAAGACTCAACATGATAGGATGAGACCAAACTGCTCATCTCATCAGTTGGTGACTACATCATAATATAGGCCATGCAGCATAGGAACACTGTTTATAAAACCGGGCAACAGGAAGTGTAGACATGATGCAGGCTATTGTGCAAATCACTTTCTGGCATCACGTGACCAAACTCAAATACACCCTGACAGTAGACTACGCGTGGAGTCATCACTGGAGTTGTCAAACGCTTTGTCGCTAAGTGGGCCAGTTGCAAGTCTGTAAGTTGCTCAAACCCAAGCACATACTCACTTCAGCTGTCGAATCTGAGGAAAACCTACTCATAACGATGTTCACTGCTTCGCATTCGCTGCCTTAGCTCCGAAGAGCCTCACTGTCCATGATGCCACCGGTGATTCATATCACATAACACCAAGATTACCTGTCCACTGGCATGGCGAAGCACGAGCTGCTAAACGGAAGGCATGTCGAGCATTGAGCACCACGCAGTGGGCACAAACATATTGCATGTGAAGCGGTTTTCCGGATATCGCACCATTTTGGTGCGATATCCTGTGGCAAGTCAAGGAACCGGCCAAGCTTGTCATCACCAGCAGCACCCCTCCCTATATTTCCCCATGGGCTGAACAGAACACCTGTCATTTTTGGACAACCCTTTCACAAATTTCCCAAAACCCAAAACATGGCTGGTTCCGGGTGAAAAAATGGAAATAATAGGACGATGATGCTGACGATAGTGAAGCTTCCTGTAGATGCATTACGAGACAGTACAGCGGAGAACACACACCCAGCACATGCATACTGCACACACACACACACACACACGCTCCTGCCAGTCATGAACACATGCATCGGCATGCACCAGAGAGCACAAGAACACATAATGCTGTCAAACAGAGTGGAGCGGAGCGACAAGGGAAATGACAGGTGAGATTGAAAAATTTGAGACACGAGCGAGTTATAAGTGGTTTGACTCATCACTGTATCCCTAGTTCAGAATGCCTGACTGGAGATCTAAGATTTTCTACGTGTTAAAATCCTCAGTCAAGTTTATGATGACGGCTCTCATCCATGCATGGATGCAGCAAACAGGATTTTCAGTCTTTGACGACGTTGGTGGCAAGTCTGACCTTCTCATCTCCTACCTCTGTAGGCGCTGCATCTGCTCATTGATCCTTAAGGGCGGTGGCTTTCCAACGGATGCGGAAAACTCAACCTCTAGCCGAGTCTCATGTGAACCGTGAACGACTCTCTCACACCACTGGTTAGCAACAAGCAGAGTGGCCCAGCGTCACTTCTGCCTCCCCATCCCAACCTCCCAATTCACATCTTTCAGGCGCAATCTGACATTGCCAGGTCTGGACCATCTCACAAGCTAGCCTAAATCCAATTAGAGCTTTTGAGATCAGGTACCTGTGTGAGCTGCTTGGCATCAAAAATTATGATCATCGCGAAAATGAGTCAGTACTGCAGGAAATCAAGAATGCTATCGCCCGGTCACACACCTTGATTCAAGTGTTAACCGCATCAAGTCAAAGTGGTTTGGACGTGTAGCAAGGCATCAGGATAGCTACTCCCACTATTTCTTGGTTGGAATGGTGCCTGCATCAAGACCCCGTGGTCGCCCCCGTCACAATTGGTACACCAACATCAAAGACTGGACCAATAAATCTTACAATTATCTCTCTCTCTCGTTGCTGCTGATCGTGATAGGTATAGGCAGCTTGTTCATCCGTGTAGTTAGGTTTTTTCTTTCTTTCTTTTTGATGCTGCTGCCTTATGACACACATGGCGCCCCTATGACCAGAATGGTTATGGATTATACATACATACATACATACATACACCACTGGTTGGCAAAATGCAGAGTAGCCTAGTGCCAGTTTCTGCCTCTCCATCCCAACCTCCCAATTCACATCTTTTAAGGGGAACTTAAGCCTAAAGTCAAATTTTCACCAGTTTTAGTCTTCGGGGTGCTGAGTCGAATGGTCTGGTCCGAGGAAGCTGAGACGCTCCCTTCCTCCTTTATTCCCAATCGAACTCGCGCACTTCCACCGAAACTGGGTGACTGCGCCCTACTAGATGGGGATTTGTATGCAAAATATCATTTAAAGCGCCATTTCGTTCTTATAAAAGCACGGATGACCGTGATTGGCCCATATGTTGTATTCTTTTGGACGCTGAGTCGACTGGTTTTAGTCCAAAAAGAAACTCGCTCAAACATGATGCAATTTGTGGCCTGCAGCCACGGTGATCAGAGGTGACTGGTGTATGCACGAGCACTCTATCACCAGGCAAACTTCCCCTTTAAGCTGCGTTCACAACTGGCGGGTGTACGCATGAAACCACGCGTTTGTGCGTATTTTGGCTTACTTTTGGGGCGCCATGCGTACGGAAACTTTTTTTTTTTCAACAACTGCCAAGCCTCTTATACGGGCAAAATAAACACAATTACGAGTGCAACCTCAACAGCACCGGCAGAAAAACGAGCAAAAAATGGCTGTGAAGACAGTCGAGAGAGCAAAAAATTAATGGCTGTGAAAACAGTCGAGAGAGCAAAAAAAGGCTGAGAGCAAAAATGGCTGTGAAAACAGTCTAGTACGGAGCCTCGGGAGGGAGCTTTAACCGATGCTGCTCATGGCAACCGCAAATCGGGCCGAGTCGTTTGCATCTGAGGGCACGCGGTGCCGATGGCCTCGCAGACTGGCAACAGCTGCACGGATGAGGGCAAAGCTGAGCTTACATCGGATGTAGGACATTGTGGCAGCGTACGGCTCCTGCTTCTTGTCGGCGAGCATCGATGCCAGCCGAGCATAGAGTGCTGTCGCAGCTTTGCCATACCCTCCAGTGCAGGACAAGACAACTGGTGAGAAGGAGGCGTGCTCGACGTTGGTGATCCGTTCCTCGTAGCGGCGACGCTTCTCCTGCTCATGTCGCTTGTACACAGCGGGCAAGGCAAACTTGGCGTTGGTGGGGGCGTGGGGGTTGAAAACCCGGACATCAAAGTACGAACGCTCGTACCGACCTCCCCAGACTCCACTGGCACCGATGTCTAGGCGGGCGTTGTCTTCAGTTGAAGCTGACCGTAGCGTCATCCTCTCACCTGTCAGCGGCTCTAGCAGCGGTTCCACCACAACTTGGTGCGCAACTTCCTTCATGATGGATGCTGTGAGGTCGCGTACCTCGTTGTGGCGGAGGCTAGGGTAGCCGCCGGTTGAGCAGGAGAGAGCATGGGCCACGGTGAATGATTTACCACAGCTGCAAGCAGAGGGCAAACGCTTCAGAGGCCAGCCATATCGCAATGAAACCGCATCGTGAAATGCGCCCTTCGATAGCGTGAAGCCAAACATCTTCAGTGGTTTGCATGTCAGCCACGACGAGGCACCCTTCTCCGCCGCCAGCTCCCTGGACCGCTTTAAGTCCGAAGCGATGCTCTCTTCCACAGCGACTAGGGTCTCCTTCTCCCTTACGGAGTGGATCCTGCGCACCTTCGCCTTCTCTGCCTTCATGGTGTGGTGAACATCACCTAGGTCCGTGTTTTGCACGATGATCCGCTCCACCAATGGCTGCGTGATGGTCCTGGAGTCATCCAACTGGCTGGCGAGATCGCACGGGTTGATTAGACCCATGCCCCCTAGGCGACAAGGCAGAGCGAGGAGAGTGCGGGTGGTCTGATCAGGAGCGGGGTGTCCTGTGAGCGCCGGGATAAACTCGCCGTGGATAATCTCCTCCAGTGGCTGGAAATTCTCCGTCGCTTCTGGCATGGTGCGAGCGAGGAATGTCCACTTGCCCTTCAGCCCTTGCGTGAACGCCGTGTACGCTGCTTGTGGTTGCGATTGGGCGTACCTGGTGAGGACTTTCAGTTCCTTCACCCATTCCATGACCTTCGCTGCAACAAACTGCTTGCAGAAAGTAGCAGTGCCCAGTCCCGCACCCAGGTGACGGCAACCATCTTGCATGATCGCGATGTTAGTCCCATGGAACACTTCCTCCGCGGTTTTGGCAAACTGTGGTTTCACCAGGAGAGTGGACTTGGAACCATTGATGAAGTATCCGTACTTGTGGCCCTCCTCCTCGAGCGTGTTCCACCATACACGCAGCGCACGCATACGGCCTGCTGCTGTGGAATCATCCGCAAACCAGATGTGCTTTGCCGCTGAGCTGCTCGCCGCCTTCTGCATGAGTGGGAGGAGCCCAATGGCATACATGGGCATTGCCATCGGGTCTCCCTGGGTGGTGCCCTCCTCAGAAAGAAGACACTCCCCATCGACGAACAGCCGTGCGGGATGCCGGTAGGTGTTGGTGACGGCACCCGCGATGGCCGGACAGAGGTGACGGATGTTGTGCAAGCACACACTGCGGTTCAGCCTGTTGAACGCATTGCTCGCGTCTGCTAGGAGGACTGCTTCGGTCTCTTCCTCATTCCATAGGTGCCGCATTGCGTGGATTGCTGCTTCCACACCACATTCTTGGCCGCCACACAGCTGAAGCGACCCGACCGCCTGTTGGATCTGCTCTCCGATTATGGTGAGGATGGCTTTGCCTACTATCCTTCTGAGGACTTGCCGATTGGGCGCACCCCGGGCTTCTTATCCAGAGGCACCAAACGACATGCCGTGAATGACTCGAGGGAAATTGGGTTGATGATTCCGGTGGCGATGCGCTTGGCGCAGGCGGCGATGCTATCACATAGCTGGTCGGAGGACGCTCCGAATGAGGTGCACAAGCGTTTCCAGCTGGTAGAGTCCATGCCGGAAGGGCCTGCTGCTCCATTTGTCCTTAGCACCGATTGCCGAATGATGTCTCTGTTCAGAGCTTCGAACAGCACCGGGTGCGGCAGTTCAGGGCAGGGGCCGATGATGAGGGCGCCTGCATGCATGGGTTCCGCCGGCGGGTGCTTCTCTTTCAGCGTTTGCCTCACGGTTTTACCATCAGCGGAGGAGTCCAGATTTAGCAGCCCACCCGAGGGCGTTGCTGTCAGGGACTGGAGAGCTGCGCCCAGTTTACCATTTGTGATGAGGGTAGCGAATCGTCGCGCGTCATCTGGACTTTGGGCCCGTTTCCCGCCACGTTCCTTGGTTAGTTGGCGCTGGATGGTACGTGCTTCCCGTACGAGTTCATCGATGTTTCCCTCGTTCCATAGCTGCATTCGTCGGTTCAGACATTCCACATGCACCTTACGTGTCAAGCAGTTGACCGGTTGTTGCAGTAGAAGACTGTGGCAGACCATAAGTGCCTTCAAGGCTATGCCTTCTCCCGCCGCGTTTGTTCCAAACGTGTTGAGGTAGCGAGCGCTCAAGTCCACCACTGACCTGCCATGTGCACCCGATGGGATGGCGAACAGGTTAGGCCGGAAGTGTACGATTTCCTCGTACGCTGCAGCTATGACCTGTCCTGTGTCCTCGGGGCTCAGTTCACCGAGTCTGAGTCGTTGGTCAGCTGGCGGGATTGGCAGTGTTGCAGCCCCCTGCCCACTAGCTGTACCGTGCGCGTTTGTGAGTTCCGGTTCGCTGTTGCTATTGGGCTGCGAGGAGCTCAGGCTCGCTAGGAGGGCGACCTCTTGTGCCGTTGGTTGTCGGTCTTGCCGTGGAGCATTGGCTTCACGTGGCAGTGCATCTTCTCCACAGGAGCCGGTCTCCGAGGGTGTTGGTGTAGAGGCATCGAGAAGGTCCCATGCTACCTTTTGCGAATTGGAAATCGGGTCGGCGAGGTGGCGTTGTTCCAGGGTGTCCCACGCCAGCTGCTGCGAGGCCGACTCGTGGGTAGTGCCATCTAGTCCTTGGCCCTGACCGTCGACGCAGAGCTCGGCGACGTGGAGCTGTTCCAGTACGTCCCACGCCAACTGCTGCGAGTCCGACACCTGCTTGGTGCTATCTAATCCTTGGCCCTGACCGTCGGTGTGGAGCTCGTCCAGAGGCGGAGTGTCCCGAGCCGACTGTTGCGACACGTGGGCTTCGCCCTGGGTTGTCGGTCTCCGCGTGGGGGACGCGGCGGCTGGAATGTATCGTATGGTTCGAAAGCCTACGGGACTGGCCTTCGCCGCGACGGTTTGCGAATTTCGGCATCTTGCCCTGTTCCCGGGCCCGCAATCCTCGCATAGCTTGCCAGCTTCTCGGCAACAGCAGCCTTTTCCGCACTTGGAATTGCCAGTGCACTGGCAACACTGGCCGTCGGGGACGCCAGTCGCGGAGTTGCCCTTTGCGGGCATCACTGTTGAGAGAGCTACCAAGTCTACTTGTGCAAAGTTCACGAAACTCGGGGGAAAGCCAAGCGTACGGAAACGCACTGAAATGGAATGTCCAACATGTTGGAATTTTCAGCGCGTATCAGGCGCGTACCAGCGTACATGCGATTCACTTCGACTGGTGGGGTCAAAAAAAGAGTTACTCGAAGGCGTCGCGCGTCCTAAACACAAGTCAAATTGCTGTTTTTGTGAAGGCCTGAGCGCACGTTCGGGCACGCATGAACCGCAAGCGTACTGCGTCAACGCGCCAGTTGGGAACACAGCTTTAGGCGCACCTCCCTGTAACTAGACTGTTTCCTTGTCTCACACACAGTATCATTATTCCGTTTGCCTGGTGATGACAGAGTGCCAAAACATTGCAAGTTAATGGAACTGATTCAGACTCTTAGTGCTGTGGGAATGGGTGCGTCCACCCAGGGACGTGAAGGCAGCAAGTAAGCAATGCTTTTTATGTTTCCCCCAGTTCGAGCACTCTAATTAAGAATATGTGGCCAGGTGATTTTTGACGGTACGGTATGGGGCATGCAGTGCTGCCAAACCGGCCGATGTTTCGGACTGTGTCCGGTTATTGAAGGCTCTTCCGAAAACCGTTCCGGAAAAGGAAACATCCGAAAAGTAGCCAAATATCAGGGATCAGTACTTTCCTGTGCAGAAGTCCTGTTTTCTTCACTTTTCAGCGCAACTGAGACACAAATTTCTGTACATGTACTTCTAAAAAGGCTAGCGCTTGGCTGTGGAAGTGCAAAGTGACATGCCTGGATGGCATGCACACTGTACAGTATGTGACCACACTCATGCATTACAAATAATTATTTATGACAACTTCGGGGTGCCATATCAGTTACCATGGCAACGAAGCAAATTTTCATGGTATTTCGGGCGATATTTTGAAATCAACAACTAAATAATTTCTCTGGACAAATTTGCAGTGGAGAAAATTTCGCACCATGTGGCCAGCCTTGGCAAGCAGCGATGAAGGGTGTCCGATTTTAGGCGAAAATTATTTGGCAGCACTGGACATGTACGGGATAATGAGCCAGGCCTGGCACTTCACGTGATGATGGCCCTACGACCCCCCCCCCCCCCCCACACACACACACACATTAATATTATTACAGATACGGTATAAGGGGCGTGGACCCTGGCTAGCACCAGACGCAACTAAAGTAACATCTTTTTTTGCATAGCTTTAGGAATAAAAGTAAATTATCGGATCTGAGGGAACTCACGATGGCCGCTAACACCCGGTAAATCCATGGTATTGATGCTTTGAGCCAATTTAAAATGCTTTGGTGTTCACCACACCTCATTCCGCTGGGTTTGGCCAGTGATGAGCTCCGATAAGACTTAGAACCAAGTAAAATATAGGTAAAGCTAGCCCATAGTCAGTTTTGGCCATAAGGCAGAATATGTTAGAGCCCTTTCTTTTCACTAAGCTTGACATACAGTGTTGCTCAATGAAAACCGATCAAGCCAGTGAATGCCACACCCGGCGCTGTGCAGCCATATGCTCAAACACCTGCAAACACTGAGATATGAACTCGTGCCGGTACAAGCTTGATTCACGCGATCGAATTCCACAGAGCAGCATTATTTCAAGGGTGGTGTCCCCTCCTTGCCTTTCCCTCAACAACTGAAGTGAGGTACGCAATCCTAGATGGGTCTGTCAGGGGTGAAAACAACCATTGCTCAAACTGGGAAATTGTTACCTATCAACTCATGTTTTGTACGTCGATGCTCCAACCATTGCCAACCTAGCTCCCAAAAGGGAGGGGAAATAGGGCACAATAAAATAGCATACTGCGTTACCGGATGTAGTTCAAAAGTCGGCATATCTTTTCCATGTCTTTGCATCCACTATTGTCCTTCTGGCATTGCGCTGGTATTGCAGGAGTACACCAGCAAGTCTTGAATGGTGACTTGGATAACAGGAAGTGCATCCACCACGCCCAGCCAACACACACTGGCACGCTCAAACATACTCACATTCCACGATGGTGACATGCACGTACACACACCAGAAGAGAATGCACAGGTTAGTCACTGTGATCAGCGACATGCCAAAGAGCCAGTAGGGGTACTGCTGTGGCCAACATGATTGCACCAGTAGGGGTACTGGTGTGGCCAACATGATTGCACCAGTACCCCTACAGGCATACACGCATCATCTACCCCCCCCCCCCCCTTGCAGCTCAACAGGGCAAATCCACCTGAATGGGAATATGCCGATGGAATCTTATCCTTGATTTGAAATGTACCTCAATTGTACGCGTGGGATCAGAGGGTCAGGAGTTCACGTGTAGTGACCACCAGTAACAGCTCTTCTGTTAGAGGGGCGACTTTGATAGTGATTCAAACTGCATCGTAGTGGCAAGAAAAAAATGACATTTTTGTTTTCCTTGTCAATGGTCACCGGGTCACTACTGCTCAGGATCTTACAATACAAGCCTACTGGATCTCCCATTTGGAATTGATTCACTTGGTACATGTTTCCATTTACCCGACCTCCCACACAGCGATGCCATGGCCATGTATCACAAAATTCCATACGTGACACTGTGCAACATGACACACTTCATTGTGCAGTGTGACCAATTATTGTGGCCTGCATTATAATGTAGTCTTGCTTGCAGACTCTTTTCAACATGCATTGCGAGGCCAGGGGAGCAGAGGACACCTTCCGAGCTAGGAACAACTTTATAAACACAATCCTGTTTTCGGACAATGCAGCAGAACTCCGAATGATGTGGTCGTTAGTGGGTGTCTTCACCGGAAATGGCATGGCAGCCATTAAAGTAGAGCATAACCAGCCTCGCGAAGTCGCAACGCAGTCAATCGATCAACAGGACCAGCAGTGGCAGGGTAGAAATGTGTTCACACGCACGCAGAAAGAACGGAAGAAAAGCAAAGCATAAAACAAGTAACAAAAGCATAAAATCATAACGGGGATAACCACACTCGTGACGACAAGTCTACCATGGCCACTGCTGAGCCATAATTCAATGGTTCGAATCCGTGTGGGAATTTCTGTATAGCAACAAGACTCGTGTTTACCACCAACCACATCAAATGGTGTGTGAGGGCGAGCAGGGCTCACAGGACATAGCTACAGCAAGCATCAAGAACATGTGAATGGCTTCATTGCAAAACGCGCTAAACGCCAATCTCATGCATATAGCGTTTTCGGTGTCAATCGAATCAGTAGGGATCACTGCATCTGATGGCCAAAAAGAATTCTCCAAAACGAGACATATCCCACTGAAAATCAACGTTGAAGTTGACGTTCTACTGCAAAACGCGATAAACACCACCGATGTTTTCGAGCAAAGTGCGACATATCCTGTCACGCGGGCCAGCGTGACCTGTGACAAGCCAGCGATCGCGAGTGCTGGCGCAGCACGTGGCAAACATCGCTAGACTGAGTCTAAGCAAAATGTCGATGTCAGAGTTCAAAGTACAGTGTTTTCGTGTTGTTCCTTTGTAGCAGCTACATCTACGTCGTTGTCATTTCGTTCTTTTCGTATCATCTTTTTCGTAGCTGTTGTTTTTTCGCTTTCGAAACTGCAAAGGGCAGTATGCTAGAGGCGTCAGGGATGGACGACGCTGCTGCTGCTGAGCTCCTTCAGAGTTCGGAACTCAGTGAAGTCGTTGCATTTGTATTTTCTAATCTCATAATGCTGATTAGTCCGGCGAATATATCTGGTTTTGCCCAAAAAATATTGAAGAATCACCTTGCTTGAGATAATGGATGGCCCCTGATTTTCGAGAAAGCCTGTATTTGCATACATCACCCTACTCTTCTCATCTGCTAAGTTAGATTTGACCCAAACCCACCCAGTTGTTGATCACAGAAAATTGCTCCTCCTGAAAATTGGTCAAAACGGATTTATTATCGTTTTGCAATGAAGCCCTTCATGTGTAACATGAATGACTTCACAAAGTCATGACAGTGATTGGCAGCATCACATATTGATAGAATGACTTTCTGAGTGCGGTTATTGCTCTACAGTCAGACCTCGCATAACCGCACACATCCGTTTTCCACCAAAGTATCCGGATAGGCGAGGGAACCGGATAATCGAACACACACACTGTATGTATGTATGCCATATGCTGTAAATCAGTAACCAACGATTTTCTTCCGGACGGCGAGGGATCCAGATAAAAGAGGACCGGATAAGCGAGGTCTGACTGTACTATAGTCTGCACGACCAAAGTGACCTCAAGGTGGTTCGGTTCAGGTGTGACAGTAAGAGAACCCGCAGTTTGCAGCGTAGGTCCCAAACAAGTGCCACAAACCCATATTGGCGGACAGCAGCTATGGCCGCTAGCGCGTGACGAAACAGGACAAACGCCATTTCCCTCCAGAGGATGTTGTCTGTCCAGCAGTAGCCTTCTTCCGAAATATCTGGACAAACAATAAGGAGAAGTATATTGGTAAAGAGAATGCGTTACTGTGTCACTGTCACTTTATATTAGCTGGGAACAACCTCCCACATACCGTGATGCAAGGCGACCAGTAGGAAACACAAAACATTAAAAAAATCTCTCACCTCGCAAGCATTTCACATAAGAACCACAGGAAACTCCAGACTTACTGAAACGGCACGGCGCGAAGACGACCACGATGCTTCGTCTTGCGGATTGCGTAGTCCAACAGCCACTTAAAGGGGAAGTATACCCTAAAATCAAATTTTCACCAGTTGTAGTCTTCGGGGTGCCGAGTCGAATGGTCTTGGTCCGAGGAAGCTGAGGCGCTCCCTTCCTACTTGAATCCCAATCGAACTCGCGCACTTCCACCGAAACTGGGTGACTGCGCCCTACTAGATGGGGATTTGTATGCAAAATGTCACTAAAAGCGCCATTTCGTTCTTATAAAAGCACGGATGACCGCGATTGGCCCATATGTTGTAGTCTTTTGGACGCTGAGTCGACTGGTTTTGGTCCGAAAAGGCTGCGATGCAGCGTTCCTCCTTTATTCCCAATCGAACATGGTTGAACAAGCGGTCACGTGCTCCTGCGTACACCAGTCACCGTGCCTGCAGGGTACAACTTACTAGCCGGTTTGACCTTTTTTGGGTGCACTCCTGTCACTCGAGTTGAACTCGAGTTGAACCTTGGTGTGAAAGTTGTCGCCTGCTGGCGCGGTGACCAGGTGATTTGGGCACCCAGGAGCACGTGACCGCTTGTTCAACCATGTTCGATTGGGAATAAAGGAGGAACGCTGCATCGCAGCCTTTTCGGACCAAAGCCAGTCGACTCAGCGTCCAAAAGACTACAACATATGGGCCAATCGCGGTCATCCGTGCTTTTATAAGAACGAAATGGCGCTTTTAGTGACATTTTGCATACAAATCCCCATCTAGTAGGGCGCAGTCACCCAGTTTCGGTGGAAGTGCGCGAGTTCGATTGGGATTCAAGTAGGAAGGGAGCGTCGCAGCTTCCTCGGACCAAGACCATTCGACTCAGCACCCCGAAGACTACAACTGGTGAAAATTTGATTTTAGGGTATACTTCCCCTTTAAATTATAGTTCCTACTTCTTGCTTGAGCCGAGCCCGCGCGAGAGCCATGCGTGCCGAGCGAGCCGCCAAATCATGGAATGAAAGCTAAGGCAACACCAGTGGAAGGGCTGAATGATGTCGAGGCCAATAGGTCATTGCTGCACCCCAGGCTTCAAATCACTGAGTAAGAAGGTATTCCTTGCAGTTTACAGCCCGTCTTCTCTGCTGCGTACCAGGACCATTTCGTTGTCGGAGAAGGACCCAGGACCAAAACCGCTAGCGGCTAGCAGTACTACATGTAGACTCTACCTGAAACAGATAAGGAATGCAGAGCACACGATACACAAAAATAAAAAAACATTTAGACCAAATCAGGAGTAAACCCTCAAAATGGTGGAAGCATGAGAATGATTTAAAAAAATATCAACTGTTGCAATGTCGGACACAGGTGCGCTAACCAAAAACTTCAACCACGGGTAAGGTGCTTTTCAAACCAAGCCACCTTGGAAGGAAAGCTATTGGAAGACACAACTACACAAACGACGTTATTTGCTATTTGCATTCCATTCCTACTGAGGACATTTCGGATAAGCAAACACTCACCATTTCTTTCCCAAAAATAATCCGTCTCTTTGCTTGCTAGCGCCGGTCATGAAAGAAGAGCCGATGATAGGCGAACTGGTCTGCCAAACCCATGCTACAAAATTGTTATACTGCCGCCAGCCAAACCATGAGAAAGCGAGGGCCAAACGAGTAAGGAGCCACAACGGCTTCTCTCTTCAAGGAAGAAGAACATCTACAACAACCACGAGGAAGACGACCGCTTTGCAGGACCGTTAGCGGGAGCATGCGCATTAGCCTCTTTTCATCACATGCTTGACGCTGATTGGCTGAGCGATGTGACGTTGAATTATGTGCAGATGCTACTGTTTCGGTTTGTGGAGTGTTTTGGCGCGCTGTTCCTGACCTTTCGACCCTTTGATATCAGAATACTGATCAAAAATTAGAACAGAACAATGACGATGGGTGTATTATGTATAGTTCGTCGAAGATTATCTGATCAGAGAGTCGTGAATTGAAACCAAGGCCAAGGGTCTTTCACGTCTTTTCGGTTCACCACTCTCTGGTAACAATATTGCTGATTGGGCTTTGGCAAGTAAAAGTTGGTTTCACAGCTAACCAAACGCAAATATAGATACAGGTTCCTTGTTCCTGGTTCAGGTTGCTGCTGACTGGAGTGCTGAGTCGTCTGATTCGTGTCATGATCATTGAGGCAAACCCAACGGCTCACATGAAAGATCAGCTCGTTTCGAATCTAATAAAACCAATACTGTATCACTAGTATAACCAGATGTCAGTATTTATAATAATAATATTTTTCTGTAGTTATATTGTTGTTTTGTTCACAGGAGTCACATATCCCTGAAGATGCCCTCTTGGGCGAAAATTTGGAAAGGAGTTTGAAGTTTGGTTTTGAGAGATTTGGAGAGACTTTAATTTTTTTTTTTGTAGCCAAGGACTTTGTGCGGCCGTGGGCGGTGAAAGAAAATTAGAAATCATGACAAGGCTACAGAGGAGTTACGCCATCCTTATTAAATAATATATTATTATATTAAATTACTTCATCATAATATTATTCTGATGAAGCTCCTGTACTATTTGCAGGCACAGTTGAGGAGTTCAGGTGAGGATGGATGGTGCCCTCGATCTTGGCACAACCAAGCACACACACAGAGAAAACAAAGTTTATGTAATAGTAATACCATGTACATAATCTGTATCTGTCTGTTTCCCTTTCTCTCTGTGTGTATCTTGTCTCGTTCTTCCTCTCTGTTGCTCTTTCCTTCTGCTTAATTAAGTCGTGAGGAGTTTAAAGAGAATGACCAGCCCATGATCGGCCATCACCAAGCTCATTTTTGTCCATAAAATACATGTCACTTGTACATGACATTGTGCACGTGCTACATGTAGCTTGTTCTTATTCCTGAAAAGGAATTTTACGCGGCGTTTGGGTCATTCTTTGAAAAGGTACACTGTACCTGATCGGAGAAAGTCACTCATAATAAATAGGCGACGAGGAAACAATAACTTTATTATACCGATAAATAGTATTAGAGAAGCGAGCTAATTTATTCACAATATTCTCTTTGTTCTTTGGGTAATGTCCGCTTAACAAATACTATCATAGCACTGAAAATAGGGAGGGAACCCGAAAGGTTTTGTCCGCACAATTCTAAACATAATTTACCAACCACTATACATGTGAACAAGTAACAGCACATGTAACTGCTTGTGTGAAGCATGTAATCGACGACAGTATTGCGTGCTTTTGGAAAGCAAAACTCAGAACAAACACTCAATGGATGATTCTTTCTTTGGATTATTTTGTGGTGGCTTTGAAAAAAGCCAGTTGAGGTTGTCGTCGTGCTTGGCGTCTACGCCAACAACATTTCGATGATTATCTGTGCCACTTCTACATAGAGTGCTAACAAGGCAAGCACTGCAAGGAGTAGTTCCGCGCCATCTTGTTCTGCCATTTTGGAAGAGGGATAGAGAGCGGTGAGTACTGAAGCAGTCAGTGGCTGGACAGTTCAGTAGTGACGAGTTGACCAAAGTCGTAAGCAGCATATAAAGGTTGAGCTGCGCGACTGTCTACATTCTAGTCTGTAAACCTGGCGTCCGGCCAGCATCACTGCACTGGAGAGCAGGTACTGGTAACCATGGTAACCGCATCAGTTCACCTCGCACAGTCTAGAACGGACTACCTCAAGTACATGATTGTACTACTGTCCTGGACATGGAAATCCGGTCGCACTTCTAGCGGCCCCAGGGAGCTGACCATGCATAAGCGGTAAACACATGCATAATTATGCGGTGCATGCAGCGCGCTGGTCGCATCGGATCTGTGAACTGCACGCAGCGTTCTGTACGCGCTGAGGGCGCCGGCCCCTGTCCATCGACTTGATTTACATGTCCGGTACAGTAGTTTGGTTGCGGCCCTAGGGTCTCTACTCCTTACTCTACGCCTTGGACATGCTGTCAACTAAACAACATGATTGTGTTCAACCAACCAAGGCTTATCCAATAACAGACTATGTAAGTACTGGTATCGATCTTTCCATCATATCACGATACTTATCAGTGCCAAAAGCACGTTACATAATTATAAAATTGGTAGAACCATTCTTTTTGACCTTTGTGTATACTTGTTAATGTATGTGCTATTTCAACATTATTGATGGCAACAAAAGTGTACAATGTTCATGTGCACGTGCTATATGCTCAGCGCGTACAGAACGCTGCGTGCAGCTCACAGTCATATTGATCCGATGCGACCAGCGCGCTGCATGTCGCGCATAACGGCATATGCATGTGTTTATCGCTTATCCAAGGCTGCATGGCCAGCTCCCTGCCCTGGGGCCGCTACACGTGCGACCGGATTTCCATGTCCACGACAGTTGTACAATCACGTACTTGATGTAGTCCGTTCTAGACTGTGCGTGGTGAACTGCTGCGGTTACGAGTACCTGCTGCAGTGCGGAGCTGCTGGGTGGACGCCAGTTTCACAGACTAGACAGTCGCGCAGCTCAACCTTTAAACGCTGCTTACGACTTTGGTCAACTCGTCACTACTGAACTGTCCAGCCACTGACTGCTTCAGCACTCACCCCCTCTCCCTATCTCCATTCCATGATGCCAGAACAAACTGACCTGGAAATCTTCCTTGCAGTGCTTGCCATGATAGCACTGTATGTACTTGTGGCACAGATCACCATCGGTATGTTCGCGTAGACGACAACAACAGCAACACAACCTCAACTGGCTTTTTTCAAAGCCACCACCAAATAATCCAAAGAAAGAATCATGCATTGAGTGTTTTATTTATTTATTTATTTATGGATTCGCCAAAGGCCGAGGCCTAAGTCGAGGGGTCTCCGTTCATGGCTTACTGGGAATATATATCTGCAAAATTAAAACAGCCTGGAACCTCTCTGTTTTATCTGCAAAATTATAACATAAAGATTGAAGATTGAGAAGAGGAAGGGTTTTAACAAATGCGTACTGTAGAAATCAGCCATAACATTCGTTACTATGTTCAATGATAGAAACTCTGGAAGGAATAAAACCAGCGGGGTTCGAAGCGGGTGTTGGCAAAGATGGTACGGGCACGAGACACAAAGCAATGACCATTTTGGGTGGTTCTTATGTCAGTGGGGAAAGAATTCCAGGTGGCAGCGGTAACAATGAGGAAAGTGGCACGCGAGTAGGTGTTCGCCCTGGCAGCCGGGACAAGTTGGAGAGGGCGCCTCGCGCTGGTGGAGAGACAATAGCTCAGCTCCACAAGGGCAGTGGTCTGGTGGTGGACCAGCTGTTGTTCTGAGGTTTGCTTGCCAAAAGCACGCAAAACTGTCGTTGACTACATTATTTTGTACATGCTTTACACAAGCAGTACGTACATGTACATGTGTTGTACTCATACATGTGGATGTGCATTGTATGTACATGACACTTGTACGGTTTTCGGCGATAACATTCTTGTTTCTTCCCTAGTATCAGTGACTTTCTCCCCTCAGATACGTTTTCTAGGAATGACCCAAACGCCGCCGCGTTAAATTCCTTCCAGGAATAAGAACAAGCTACATATAGCACGTGCACATAAACATTGTACACTTTTGTTGCCATAAATAATGTTGAAATGGCACATATGTAAAGTGCCTATGGCACTGATAATGTAGTATGTACGTGCACAATACGGAGGATTAGCAAGACGAAATTCGTGTTCGCGTTCGCAAACATTTTTCAGGTCGCGAACTGTATTGCGAACTTTCGCATTTTTCGTTCGGAAAAGTAGTCGGAACACGAATCGCGGATTCGTGTCAGAGCAGTCATAAATTTACCACGCTGTACCCGTACATCGTGTCAACGTCATGCATGTGCGAATTCTGTTTGCTAATCCTTCTCATAACGCGAATTCCGTCACCGAGTTCGACTTTCCTTGGAGTGCGAACGCGAACGCGAATTTCGTCTTGCTAATCCTCCGTAATGTCATGTACATGTGACGTGTAATTTATGGACAAACATGAGCTTCTTGATGATTTCCGATCATAGGCTGGTCATTCCCTTTAAAATCCCCACCACTTCAGCAGAAGATAAGAGCACCCTCTCGCCAGGTGACCATGGCTACATGTGACCTACATAACTAACACATTTTATTGCGGCTACAGAATCTTTTGCGGCTACATGAACTATGTGTAGTTGACGTATACAAATTTTTTGTATACATCAACTACACATAGTTCATGTACATGCGTGACATGTGGTATACACTGCAGATCCCCATCATGCATTATTCATTGTGATTTATGTCATCCTACTTTATGCATGCTTGTCCCCCCCCCCCCCCCCGCCCGCCCCCCGAGCTGTATGATGAGATTGCAATGAACCAATGACATGAATGATGATATGGAACATGAATATTCTGATCATCATCGAGATCAGGAACCCAGGTGGAATGAAATCCTTCAGGATGACCAGGAAAACCACAGCTCAGCCCAGCACAATTCCTGCAATCCTGGGGAAATGGAGCTGTGGGTTTTCATGTGGCAATCCTGATGGTTCACATTCCGGTGCACACCGAACAACACAAAAACAGCCATCCAAGCACCATGTCACATGGTATACTAGCAGTGCACAGCATACAAAGCATACAGCATAATGCACAGCAACAAAGACTCCGAAGAGACAAAAGCGCTGTCCATGGCACACACAAGCCCTTCCCCTCCCAGGGTGACAGGTGTTCTGTTCTAGCCCACATGACCCATGAGGAAATAATAAATCCCGAGGATGGGGTCGGCTGCTGGTGATGACAAGCTTGGCTGCCGGTTCCTTGACTTGGCTGCAATCGCTACGCACGCCGTCACTCCCAGTGGAGTGGCTCGTGCATCCGTGTATTTCGGAGCGCTGCCTGAGCGCTGAGGACATAGAGGAAGCGAGACAAACACAACCAGAACCAGCAACAAAACATACTTCGCCCTTGAGGCTAAACAGCCGGATCACCAACTGATGCACTTATACGACACTGTATCCAAGTAGCCAATTCAAAAGCTTCTTGGAAATCACTCCATGCTACAATAGGAGTTGAAATTCAGCGCTCGGTAATTCCAGGGACCTACCCAGTAATGAAGAAAACCCAACGACTATGAAAATCGCCACCTTTTCATGAAATAATGCAAATAGACAGCAGCGGCATACTACATGCTGTGGTGAAGTCTCACTGGAAGGGAACCTGACCTATACACTGCTGGAGTACACGACTCGTTGAACAAGATATTATTATTATAGTAATTACCTTGCACGACGCTATCGACAATCACCACGTCCTCCCGTCCGGCCTGCGCTTGACCTGGGCTGAGGAGGAGAACCACACAGCAGAAAACAACACAGGATGAGCCTGTACTATGACTACATGTCCCCTAGCTACCTGCCCACCCAGTACATGCACCAGGGACCACATCAAGCATGCACAACCAAATGCCAATAAGAAATCTGCAGAGAGGTTGCTGGGCATGCAGGTTCTCCATGGAATGCTAGCCCGGGGTGGAGAAGGCATGCACTGCACAGGAAGTCAGCCCTGGACATGCAAGCGGGTGCTGGAGATGGGACAAACAATTCTCTGCAGGATTGCACAATAACTAGACAAACCATGCACAGCACAGGGATACTTAGACCACTTCCGGACGACGTCCATTGAATTGATAGCGCTGTCCGCCACCTTGACCAGTTGCGTTGACCGTCTTGATGGTCCTGGACTACAGGGAGGCACAGCAAACAGAGTTGTTAGACAGCAGAGCTATACATAAATTTGATGAACATGCATGGATGATGTGGTAGAATGCACAAATTGCCTAGCTATTGAATCACTTCCACTCCCCATTCCGTTGTAGGCATAGGTCTTTAGTCCAATTCCTCAAAGTGCTCGGAATTGCTTGCTTCTGGATTTCAATTTCCTGCAGAATTTTGAAATTTATTGAAAGCGTGGTGCAGAGGTATTCAGTAAGGAAGAAAGTATGGTAAAATGTGATCTATGGCACACTGGGACAGTGAACAGTGTAAGACTCTCACTACAGCTTCTTGCTATATGTGGAAACTTTCCAGGTGTGGAGGAGAGTGAAAGAAGATGGCAACTAGTCGCCTGGAAAAATGGGGAGAGGAAGTTGATCCAAGCAAACATCACAGGAATACTTAGGGTTTATGGTAGCCGATCCTCTCCTCCGCCGTTCTCCCTGGAAAAGAAGATGGAACAGAGCAAAACAAAAGACTCAGCTGGTAGAAAAAGCAAAATAGGAAAACAGCCAAGAGATAACTATATGCGAACAGGAAGACTCAACATGATAGGATGAGACCAAACTGCTCATCTCATCAGTTGGTGACTACATCATAACATAGGCCATGCAGCATAGGACCACTGTTTATAAAACCAGGCAACAGGAAGTGTAGACATGATGCAGGCTATTGTGCAAATCACTTTATTGCATCACGTGACCAAACTCAAATACACCTTAGCAGTAGACTACGCGTGGAGTCATCACTGGAGTTGTCAAACGCTTTGTCGCTAAGTGGGCCAGTTGCAAGTTTGTAAGTTGCTCAAACCCAAGCACATACTCACTTCAGCTGGCGAATCTGAGGAAAACCTACTCATAACGATGTTGACTGCTTCACGTTCGCTGCCTTAGCTCCGAAGAGCATCGCTGTCCATGATGCCACCGGTGATTCATATCACATAACACAAAGATTACCTGTCCACTGGCATGGCGAAGCACGAGCTGCTAAACGGAAGGCATGTCAAGCATTGAGCACCACGCACTGGGCACAAACATATTGCATGTGAAGCGGTTTTCTGGATATCGCGCCATTTTGGTGCGATATCCTGTGGCAAGTCAAGGAACCGGCCAAGCTTGTCATCACCAGCAGCACCCCTCCCTATATTTCCCCATGGGCTGAACAGAACACCTGTCATTTTTGGACAACCCTTTCACAAATTTCCCAAAACCCAAAACATGGCTGGTTCCGGGTGAAAAAATGGAAATAATATGACGACGATGATGCTGACGATAGTGAAGCTTCCTGTAGATGCATTACGAGACAGTACAGCGGAGAACACACACCCAGCACATGCATACTGCACACACACACACACACACGCTCCTGCCAGTCATGAACACATGCATCGGCATGCACCAGAGAGCACAAAAACACATAATGCTGTCAAACAGAGTGGCGAAGAGCGACAAGGGAAATGACAGGTGAGGTTGAAAAATTTGAGACACGAGCGAGTTATAAGTGGTTTGACTCATCACTGTATCCCTAGTTCAGAATGCCTGACTGGAGATCTAAGATTTTCTACGTGTTAAAATCCTCAGTCAAGTTTATGATGACGGCTCTCATCCATGCATGGATGCAGCAAACAGGATTTTCAATCTTTGACGACGTTGGTGGCAAGTCTGATCTTCTCATCTCCTACCTCTGTAGGCGCTGCATCTGCTCATTGATCCTTAAGTGCGGTGGCTTTCCAACGGATGCGGAAAACTCAACCTCTAGCCGAGTCTCATGTGAACCGTGAACGACTCTCTCACACCACTGGTTAGCAACAAGCAGAGTGGCCCAGCATCAGTTCTGCCTCCCCATCCCAACCTCCCAATTCACATCTTTTAGGCGCACTCTGACATTGCCAGGTCTGGACCATCTCACAAGCTAGCCTAAATCCAATTAGAGCTTTTGAGCTCAGGTATCTGCATGAGCTGCTTGGCATCAAAAATTATGATCCTCGCAAAAATGAGTCAGTACTGCAGGAAATCAAGAATGCTATCGCCCGGTCACACACTTTGATTCAAGTGTTAACCGCATCAAGTCAAAGTGGTTTGGACGTGTAGCAAGGCATCAGGATAGCTACTACCACTATTTCTTGGTTGGAATGGTGCCTGGATCAAGACCCCGTGGTCGCCCCCGTCACAATTGGTTCGCCAACATCAAAGACTGGACCAATGAATCTTACAATTCTCTCTTTCTCGTTGTTGCTGATCGTGATAGGTATAGGCAGCTTGTTTATCCGTGTAGTTAGGTTTTTTCTTTCTTTCTTTTTGATGCTGCTGCCTTATGACACACATGGCGCCACTATGACCAGAATGGTTATGGATTATACATACATACATACATACATACACCACTGGTTGGCAAAATGCAGAGTGGCCCAGTGCCAGTTTCTGCCTCTCCATCCCAACGTCCCAATTCACATCTTTTAAGGGGAACTTAAGCCTAAAATCAAATTTTCACCAGTTGTAGTCTTCGGGGTGCTGAGTCGAATGGTCTGGTCCGAGGAAGCTGAGATGCTCTCTTCCTCCTTTATTTCCAATCGAACTCGCCCACTTCCACCGAAACTGGGTGACTGCGCCCTACTAGATGGGGATTTGTATGCAAAATATCACTAAAAGCGCCATTTCGTTCTTATAAAAGCACGGATGACCGTGATTGGCCCATATGTTGTAGTCTTTTGGACGCTGAGTCGACTGGTTTTAGTCCAAAAAGGCTGTGCAGCGTTCGGGCCTTATTCCCAATCGAACATGGCGTAACAAATGGTCACGAGCGCCATCAGGCGACAACTTTCACACCAAGGTTCAACTCAAAGTTTCAACTCGAGTGACAGAAACTCGCTCAAATATGCTGTAATTTGTGGCCTGCAACGGTGATCAGGTGACTGGTGTATGCACGAGCACTCGATCATCACCAGGCAAACTTCCCCCTTAAGCTGCGTTCACAACTGGCGGGTGTACGCATGAAACCACCCGTTTGTGCGTATTTTGGCTGGCTTTTGGGGCGCCATGCGTACGGAAACGCACTGAAATGGAAATTCCAACATTTTGGAATTTTCAGCGCATATCAGGCACGTACCAGCGTACATGCGATTCACTTCGACTGGTGGGGTCAAAAAAGAGTTACTCGAAGGCGTCGCGCGTCCTAAACACAAGTCAAATTGCTGTTTTTGTGAAGGCCTGAGCGCACGTTCGGGCACGCATGAACCGCAAGCGTACTGCGTCAACGCGCCAGTTGGGAACACAGCTTTAGGCGCACCTCCCTGTAACTAGACTGTTTCCTTGTCTCACACACAGTATCATTATTCCGTTTGCCTGGTGATGACAGAGTGCCAAAACATTGCAAGTTAATGGAACTGATTCAGACTCTTAGTGCTGTGGGAATGGGTGCGTCCACCCAGGGACGTGAAGGCAGCAAGTGAGCAATGCTTTTTTGTTTACCCCAGTTCTAGCACTCTAACTAAGAATATGTGGCCAGGTGATTTTTGACGGTACAGTATGGGGCATGCAGTGCTGCCAAACCAGCCGATATTTCGGACTGTGTCCGGTTATTGAAGGCTCTTCCGAAAACCGTTCCGGAAAAGGAAACATCCGAAAAGTAGCCAATATCAGGGATCAGTACTTTCCTATGCAGATGTCCTGTTTTCTTCACTTTTCAGCACAACTGAGACACAAATTTCTGTACATGTACTTCTAAGAAGGCTAGCGCTTGGCTGTGGAAGTGCAAAGTGACATGCCTGGATGGCATGCACACTGTACAGTATGTGACCACACTCATGCATTACAAATAATTATTTATGACAACTTCGGGGTGCCATATCAGTTACCATGGCAACGAAGCAAATTTTCATGGTATTTCGGGCGATATTTTGAAATCAACAACTAAATAATTTCTCTGGACAAATTTGCAGTGGAGAAAATTTCGCACCATGTGGCCAGCCTTGGCAAGCAGCGATGAAGGGTGTCCGATTTTAGGCGAAAATTATTTGGCAGCACTGGACATGTACGGGATAATGAGCCAGGCCTGGCACTTCACGTGATGATGGCCCTACGACCCCCCCCCCCCCCCCCCCCACACACACACATTAATATTATTACAGATACGGTATAAAGGGTGTGGACCCTGGCTAGCACCAGACGCAACTAAAGTAACATCTTTTTTTTGCATAGCTTTAGGAATAAAAGTAAATTATCGGATCTGAAGGAACTCACAATGGCAGCTAACACCCAGTAAATCCATGGTATTGATGCTTTGAGCCAATTTAAAATGCTTTGGTGTTCACCACACCTCATTCCACTGGGTTTGGCCAGTGACGAGCTCCGATAAGACTTAGAACCAAGGAAGATATAGGGAAAGCTAGCCCATATTCAGTTTTGGCCATAAGGCAGAATATGTTAGAGCCCTTTCTTTTCACTAAGCTTGACATACAGTGTTGCTCAATGAAAACCGATCAAGCCAGTGAATGCCACACCGGGCGCTGTGCAGCCCTAGGCCTGCAAACACTGGGATGTGAACTCGTGCAGGTACAAACTTGATTCACGCGATCGGATTCCGCAGAGCAGCATTATTTCAAGGGTGGTGTCTCCTCCTTGCCTTCCCCTCAACAACTGAAGTCAGGTACGCAATCCTAGATGGGTCTGTCAGGGGTGAAAATAACCATTGCTCAAACTGGGAAATTGTTACCTATCAACTCATGTTTTGTACGTCGATGCTCCAACCATTGCCAACCTAGCGCCCAAAAGGGAGGAGAGATAAGGCACAATACAATAGCATACTGGGTTACGGGATGTAGTTCAAAAGTCGGCATATCTTTTCCGTGTCTTGGCATCCACTATTGTCCTTCTGGCATTGCGCTGGTATTGCAGGAGTACACCAGCAAGTCTTGAATGCTGACTTGGATAACAGGAAGTGCATCCACCACGCCCAGCCAACACACACTGGCACACTCAAACATACTCACATTCCACGATGGTGACATGCACGTACACACACCAGAAGAGAATGCACAGGTTAGTCACTGTGATCAGCGACATGCCAAAGAGCCAGTAGGGGTACTGGTGTGGCCAACATGATCGCACCAGTTACCCTACAGGCATACACGCATCATCTACCCCCCCCCCCCCCCCCCCCATGGAGCTCAACAGGGCAAATCCACCTGAATGGGAATATGCCAATGGAATCTTATCCTTGATTTGAAATTTACCTCAATTGTACGCGTGGGATCAGAGGGTCAGGAGTTCACGTGTCGTCACCACCAGTAACAGCTCTTCTGTCAGAGGGGCGACTTTGATTGTGATTCGAGCTGCATCCTAGTGGCAAGAAAAAAATTACCTTTTGTTTTCCTTGTCAATGGTCACCGGGTCACTACTGCTCAGGATCTTACAATACAAGCCTGCTGGATCTCCCATTTGGAATTGATTCACTTGGTACATGTTTCCATTTACCCGACCTCCCACACAGCGATGCCATGGCCATGTATCACAAAATGACGTACGTGACACTGTGCAACATGACACACTTCATTGTGCAGTGTGACCAATTATTGTGGCCTGCATTATAATGTAGTCTTGCTTGCAGACTCTTTTCAACATGCATTGCGAGGCCAGGGGAACAGAGGACACCTTCCGAGCTAGGAACAACTTTATAAACACCATCCTGTTTTCGGACAATGCAGCAGAACTCCGAATGATGTGGTCGTTAGTGGGTGTCTTCACCGGAAATGGCATGGCAGCCATTAAAGTAGAGCATAACCAGCCTCGCGAAGTCGCAACGCAGTCAATCGATCAACAGGACCAGCAGTGGCAGGGTAGATATGTGTTCACACGCACGCAGAAAGAACGGAAGAAAAGAAAAGCATAAAACAAGTAACAAAAGCATAAAATCATAACGGGGGTAAATACACTCGTGTCGACAAGTCTACCACGGCCACTGCTGAGCCATAATTCAATGGTTCGAATCCGCGTGGGAATTTCTGTATAGCGACAAGACTCGTGTTTACCACCAACCACATCAAATGGTGTGTGAGGGTGAGCAGGGCTCACAGGACATAGCTACAGCAAGCATCAAGAAGAACATGTGAATGGCTTCATTGCAAAACGCGCTAAACGCCAATCTCATGCATATAGCGTTTTCGGTGTCAATCAAATCAGCAGGGATCACTGCATCTGATGGCCAAAAAGAATTCTCCAAAACGAGACATATCCCACTGAAAATCAACGTTGAAGTTGACGTTCTACTGCAAAACGAGATAAACACCACCGGTGTTTTCGAGCAAAGTGCGACATATCCTGTCACGCGGGCCAGCGTGACCTGTGACAAGCCAGCGATCGCGAGTGCTGGCGCAGCACGTGGCAAACATCGCTAGACTGAGTCTAAGCAAAATGTCGATGTCAGAGTTCAAAGTACAGTGTTTTCGTGTTGTTCCTTTGTAGCAGCTACATCTACGTCGTTGTCATTTCGTTCTTTTCGTATCATCTTTTTCGTAGCTGTTGTTTTTTCGCTTTCGAAACTGCAAAGGGCAGTATGCTAGAGGCGTCAGGGATGGACGACGCTGCTGCTGCTGAGCTCCTTCAGAGTTCGGAACTCAGTGAAGTCGTTGCATTTGTATTTTCTAATCTCATAATGCTGATTAGTCCGGCGAATATATCTGGTTTTGCCCAAAAAATATTGAAGAATCACCTTGCTTGAGATAATGGATGGCCCCTGATTTTCGAGAAAGCCTGTATTTGCATACATCACCCTACTCTTCTCATCTGCTAAGTTAGATTTGACCCAAACCCACCCAGTTGTTGATCACAGAAAATTGCTCCTCCTGAAAATTGGTCAAGACGGATTTATTATCGTTTTGCAATGAAGCCCTTCATGTGTAACATGAATGACTTCACAAAGTCATGACAGTGATTGGCAGCATCACATATTGATAGAATGACTTTCTGAGTGCGGTTATTGCTCTACTATAGTCTGCACGACCAAACTGACCTCAAGGTGGTTCGGTTCAGGTGTGACAGTAAGAGAACCCGCAGTTTGCAGCGTAGGTCCCAAACAAGTGCCACGAACCCATATTGGCGGACAGCAGCTATGGCCGCTAGCGCGTGACGAAACAGGACAAACGCCATTTCCCTCCAGAGGATGTTGTCTGTCCAGCAGTAGCCTTCTTCCGAAATAGCTGGACAAACAATAAGGAGAAGTATATTGGTAAAGAGAATGCGTTACTGTGTCACTGTCACTTTATTAGCTGGGAACAACCTCACACATACCGTGATGCAAGGCGACCAGTAGGAAACACAAAACATTAAAAAAATCTCTCACCTCGCAAGCATTTCACATAAGAACCACAGGAAACTCCAGACTTACTGAAACGGCACGGCACGAAGACGACCACGATGCTTCGTCTTGCGGATTGCGTAGTCCAACAGCCACTTAAATTATAGTTCCTACTTCTTGCTTGAGCCGAGCCCGCGCGAGAGCCATGCGTGGCGAGCGAGCCGCCAAATCATGGAATGAAAGCTAAGGCAACACCAGTGGAAGGGCTGAATGATGTCGAGGCCAATAGGTCATTGCTGCACCCCAGGCTTCAAATCACTGAGTAAGAAGGTATTCCTTGCAGTTTACAGCCCGTCTTCTCTGCTGCGTATCAGGACCATTTCGTTGTCGGAGAAGGACCCAGGACCAAAACCGCTAGCGGCTAGCAGTACTACATGTAGACTCTACCTGAAACAGATAAAGAATGCAGAGCACACGATACACAAAAATAAACAAAACATTTAGACCAAATCAGGAGTAAACCCTCAAAATGGTGGAAGCATGAGAATGATTTAAAAAAATAATAACTGTTGCAATGTCGGACACAGGTGCGCTAACCAAAAACTTCAACCACGGGTAAGGTGCTTTTCAAACCAAGCCACCTTGGAAGGAAAGCTATTGGAAGACACAACTACACAAACGACGTTATTTGCTATTTGCATTCCATTCCTACTGAGGACATTTCGGATAAGCAAACACTCACCATTTCTTTCCCAAAAATAATCCGTCTCTTTGCTTGCTAGCGCCGGTCATGAAAGAAGAGCCGATGATAGGCGAACTGGTCTGCCAAACCCATGCTACAAAATTGTTATACTGCCGCCAGCCAAACCATGAGAAAGCGAGGGCCAAACGAGTAAGGAGCCACAACGGCTTCTCTCTTCAAGGAAGAAGAACATCTACAACAACCACGAGGAAGACGACCGCTTTGCAGGACCGTTAGCTGGAGCATGCGCATTAGCTTCTTTTTATCACATGCTTGACGCTGATTGGCTGAGCGATGTGACGTTGAATTATGTGCAGATGCTACTGTTTCGGTTTGTGGAGTGTTTTGGCGCGCTATTCCTGACCTTTCGACCCTTTGATATCAGAATACTGATCAAAAATTAGAACAGAACAATGACGATGGGTGTATTATGTATAGTTCGTCGAAGATTATCTGATCAGAGAGTCGTGAATTGAAACCAAGGCCAAGGGTCTTTCACGTCTTTTCAGTTCACCACTCTCTGGTAACAATATTGCTGATTGGGCTTTGGCAAGTAAAAGTTGGTTTCACAGCTAACCAAACGCAAATATAGATACAGGTTCCTTGTTCCTGGTTCAGGTTGCTGCTGACTGGAGTGCTGAGTCGTCTGATTCGAGTCATGATCATTGAGGCAAACCCAACGGCTCACATGAAAGATCAGCTCGTTTCGAATCTAATAAAACCAATACTGTATCACTAGTATAACCAGATGTCAGTAATTATAATAATAATATATAATTATATTAAATTACTTCATTCGACGAGGAGACAATAATTTTAATATGGCAATAAGTAGGACGAGCTGAAGCGACATGTGGACTACTTTATTAACAATGTAAGCGATGGAGACGATGCAAGAAACAACCTAAAGGGTAAGGAAAAATACATGTAAGAAGAAAAAGGGCAATGGAAAAAAAAAGATGATTCGAACAAGTTTTCGTACAACACTCTTCAGGAATCACCGTTGTACTAAAGAACAAAATGAGAACAAAGGAAATAATATAGCAATCAAGAATACAAAGGAAACAATCGGAAAGGACGACGACTGACGTGAAGGCAACGGCATTCAGGGTTGGCGTGGGTGGTGAAGGTGAGACGCAGGACGATGCAAGTGAGGAGGAGAGTCAAACCGCGGTGGATGACGGAGCAGGTTCTGATTCGGACAGTGAGGGAGAAGGTGAGCTGAGTGAGGGTGAGAGGGAGTGTGAGGGTGTGCGCGTGAGTCGAGATTGTGTGCGTCCGTCTCGTAATAACAAGTCTTCAGTATACAATCATTTGGTTTCTAGTACTGACTGTTGTCGTACTTATTCTGATTCCTGTTTTTCTGTTTTGTGCCGTGCTCGTCATGGTTATCTTTTGCAGTTACAAGTTTTGGAAGCTGTTTGTCAGCGCATTCATAAGCCGAATTTGTGTGTCCAGAAAGATAGTGTTATTACCCTAAAATTGTTCAAATAATGTTCTGTTGTGTAGTGTGGCAACGTTGTTGCCACTTGTGCCTAAATGTGTTTTGTCACCTTCTTGTTTATTATTGTTATTATTATCATTCGTTCTCACTTTTTTTGTTTTTGTTTTTTGTTGCTGATACACACTTGTCACGCTTAGTTCTTACTTGTATACCCTTGTTTTCTGCACACTTTTGTGAGAAATCGCACCTCGATATTCTAGTGCTGTCATTGTATCGTGTCACCCTACCTTGATTGCTATATTATTTCCTTTGTTCTCATTTTGTTCTTTAGTACAACGGTGATTCCTGAAGAGTGTTGTACGAAAACTTGTTCGAATCATCTTTTTTTTCCATTGCCCTTTTTCTTCTTACATGTATTTTTCCTTACCCTTTAGGTTGTTTCTTGCATCGTCTCCATCGCTTACATTGTTAATAAAGTAGTCCACATGTCGCTTCAGCTCGTCCTACTTATTGCCATATTAAAATTACTTCATCATAATTTTATATGTGTTTGGCGTTCAAAGGAGCCTCGCCTTTGCGAAGCAATGGCTGATTGCGCCCGCTTGCTTGCGACCCGTGTCATACCATCGGAGGGCCTCATTCCATTTCTTGCTGGTCGGCTAATTGCACTGGACAAGAAGCCTGGGGTCCGCCCAATCGGGGTTGGCGAGGTGCTGAGGCGCATTGTTGCTAAGGCGGTACTTCGTGTCGCAGCCCCGGATATTGAGAAAGCCTGCGGATTTATCCAGAAGTGTGCGGGCCAACCAGCTGGAATAGAGGCGGCCGTGCATGCGGTGCAGCAGATTTACAATGACGAGGAGACAGATGGAGTGCTGTTGGTGGATGCTCGCAATGCATTTAACAGCTTGAACAGAGAAGCGGCGCTACACAATGTCCAGCGGCTATGTCCTGCCCTCTCCAGCGTCATCATGAACTCCTATCAAACGGCTGCACGTTTATTTGTTGCAGGTGGAGGGGAAGTCAAGTCGAGTGAGGGAACCACTCAGGGCGACCCCCTCTCCATGGCCTTTTACGCAGTTGCCACCATACCGATCATCACTCGTCTCCAGGAGCAGCACACATCAGTCCGGCAGAGCTGGTATGCGGATGATTCCAGCGGAGCAGGTAGGCTGAGACAGATCCGGCTGTGGTGGGATGAGCTGCAGGCAATTGGACGGCGATACGGATACTTCACGAACTCCGAAAAGACCCAGCTCCTTGTCAAGCCGGAGCTGGAGCAGGAAACACGCCAAGTGTTTGCCGGGACAGGGATCCGGATTGTCACGGGGAGCTTGCGTTATCTCGGCTCCGAGATTGGATCGGAAGAGGCGGTCGCAGAAAGTGTGCAGCAACGGGTGGCGAAGTGGAAGGAAGAGCTGAAGAAGCTTACAGAGATTGCAAAAACAGAGCCACATGCTGCCTATGCTGCAATATCTCATGGTTTACGTGGTAGGTGGACCTACCTATTGCGTACAGTACCTTTCCCTGCACAATGCCTTACCGACCTTGACAAGGTGATCACGGAGGAGCTTCTACCTGCTCTAGCGGGCCGTGATTCCTTCCTACCAGAAGAATTGAACCTTCTCCGCCTGCCCTGTCGACTGGGGGGGGGGGGGGGGGATGGCCCTGCCGGGTTTTCAGCAAATGGGTACGGCAGAGCTCCCTGCGTCGAGAGCTGTAACGGCCCTTCAGGTGGAGGAGATTGTACACCAGAATGATCAATACACCCATAACTCCACGGAGGATGTTCGCCAGGCAGCCCTAAGCGAGAAGACACGGCTAGCGCATGACCGTCGTCAGAGGGAGCAGAATGATTTCGTCACGATCAAGAGCAGTGCGTCCCCTGCCCTGGCTCGTCGGCTGGAGAGTTTATCCACGAAAGGCGTGTCGAGTTGGCTCGGGGTATTGCCTCTGGCAGACCATGGTCACCATCTGTCCAAGGGAGACTTCCGCGACGCTCTAGCTCTCCGCTATGGTTGGTCTCTCTTGGACACACCAGCGAGCTGTGTGTGTGGGGAGCCGTTCGACGCCACGCATGCGATGATTTGCCCCCGCGGAGGTTTCCCGACAATTCGCCACAATGAAGTAAGAGATATCGTGGCGGATCTTCTGACGGAGGTATGCTCAGATGTGGCAGTCGAGCCTGTACTTGCTCCGATCACAGGCGAGGTGTTTTTATCGGCATCAACAAACACCGCGAACGACGCCCGAGCTGATGTCCGAGCTCGTGGGTTCTGGACCCGGGCTCAGAATGCGTTCTTCGATGTCCGGGTCTTCCACCCGGATGCAGCATCATACAAGAGCAAGCCCGTCAGTGATCTTCTGAAGCAACATGAGCGCCGCAAGAAGAGTGAGTATGCCGAGCGTATCAACAATGTCGACCGTGGTTCATTTACCCCTCTAGTCTTTACCACGGCGGGTTGTTGTGCTCCGGAGTGTACTGCATTCATTAAGCGGTTGTGTGCATTGCTGGCAACTGCCGATCGACCGTATGCCCAGCTAATGGCCTATGTGCGGTGTCGCTTGTCCTTCGCTTTGCTCAGGGCAGCCATAATGTGCATTCGCGGTGCACGTTCGGCCTACCATCGTCCAGTTAATGCGATGAGGGAGTTGGCCATTGTGGAGAGCGGCTTCTAAGCATGTGATTGAGTGGTCTCTGCATGTTGATCGGGTAGCGGAGTTCCATCACTGACACAGTGTGCGGGTATTGCATTATGAATTGGTTGAGTAGATAGTTCCGGGATTAATTCCGTGTTCGATATTGTTTATTTTTTACATATTTTTATTTTATTTTATTCGTGTTCGATATTGAATTTTAATTTTAACTTATTTATTGCTTTACAAATATTGTTTTTATTCCATTTCACATTTTTCATTCGTGTTGGGTTTAACTACTCACTGTACTGATACATGGTGATGATTGTGCTTTGCTTTGCCCGTAAAAGAGGCCTTCACTCTCGATCATAATATTATTCTGATGAAGCTCCTGTACTATTCGCAGACACAGTTGAAGAGTTCAGGTGAGGATGGATGGGGGCCTCGATCTTGGCACAACCAAGCACACACACAGAGAAAACAAAGTTTATCTAATAGTAATACCATGTACATAATCTGTATCTGTCTGTTTCCCTTCTCTCTGTGTGTATCTTGTCTCAATCTTCCTCTCTGTTGCTCTTTCCTTCTGCTTAATTAAGTCGTGAGGAGTTTAAAGAGAATGACCAGCCCATGATCGGCCATCACCAAGCTCATTTTTGTCCATAAAATACATGTCACTTGTACATGACATTGTGCACGTGCTACATGTAGCTTGTTCTTATTCCTGGAAAGGAAGTTTACGCGGCGTTTGGGTCATTCTTTGAAAAGGTACAATGTACCTGATCGGAGAAAGTCACTCATAATAAATAGGCGACGAGGAAACAATAACTTTATTATACCGATAAATAGTATTAGAGAAGCGAGCTAATTTATTCACAATATTCTCTTTGTTCTTTGGGTAATGTCCGCTTAACAAATACTATCATAGCACTGAAAATAGGGAGGGAACCCGAAAGGTTTTGTCCGCACAATTCTAAACATAATTTACCAACCACTATACATGTGAACAAGTAACAGCACATGTAACTGCTTGTGTGAAGCATGTAATCGACGACAGTATTGCGTGCTTTTGGAAAGCAAAACTCAGAACAAACACTCAATGGATGATTCTTTCTTTGGATTATTTTGTGGTGGCTTTGAAAAAAGCCAGTTGAGGTTGTCGTCGTGCTTGGCGTCTACGCCAACAACATTTCGATGATTATCTGTGCCACTTCTACATAGAGTGCTAACAAGGCAAGCACTGCAAGGAGTAGTTCCGCGCCATCTTGTTCTGCCATTTTGGAAGAGGGATAGAGAGCGGTGAGTACTGAAGCAGTCAGTGGCTGGACAGTTCAGTAGTGACGAGTTGACCAAAGTCGTAAGCAGCATATAAAGGTTGAGCTGCGCGACTGTCTGCATTCTAGTCTGTAAACCTGGCGTCCAGCCAGCATCACTGCACTGGAGAGCAGGTACTGGTAACCATGGTAACCGCATCAGTTCACCTCGCACAGTCTAGAACGGACTACCTCAAGTACATGATTGTACTACTGTCCTGGACATGGAAATCCGGTCGCACTTCTAGCGGCCCCAGGGAGCTGACCATGCATAAGCGGTAAACCATGGTAAACACATGCATAATTATGCGGTGCATGCAGCGCGCTGGTCGCATCGGATCTGTGAACTGCACGCAGCGTTCTGTACGCGCTGAGGGCGCCGGCCCCTGTCCATCGACTTGATTTACATGTCCGGTACAGTAGCTTGGTTGCGGCCCTAGGGTCTCTACTCCTTACTCTACGCCTTGGACATGCTGTCAACTAAACAACATGATTGTGTTCAACCAACCAAGGCTTATCCAATAACAGACTATGTAAGTACTGGTATCGATCTTTCCATCATATCACGATACTTATCAGTGCCAAAAGCACGTTACATAATTATAAAATTGGTAGAACCATTCTTTTTGACCTTTGTGTATACTTGTAAATGTATGTGCTATTTCAACATTATTGATGGCAACAAAAGTGTACAATGTTCATGTGCACGTGCTATATGCTCAGCGCGTACAGAACGCTGCGTGCAGCTCACAGTCATAATTATTGATCCGATGCGACCAGCGCGCTGCATGTCGCGCATAACGGCGTATGCATGTGTTTATCGCTTATCCAGGGCTGCATGGCCAGCTCCCTGCCCTGGGGCCGCTACACGTGCGACCGGATTTCCATGTCCACGACAGTTGTACAATCACGTACTTGATGTAGTCCGTTCTAGACTGTGCGTGGTGAACTGCTGCGGTTACGAGTACCTACTGCAGTGCGGAGCTGCTGGGTGGACGCCAGTTTCACAGACTAGACAGTCGCGCAGCTCAACCTTTATACGCTGCTTACGACTTTGGTCAACTCGTCACTACTGAACTGTCCAGCCACTGACTGCTTCAGCACTCACCCCCTCTCCCTATCTCCATTCCATGATGCCAGAACAAACTGACCTGGAAATCTTTCTTGCAGTGCTTGCCATGATAGCACTGTATGTACTTGTGGCACAGATCACCATCGGTATGTTCGCGTAGACGACAACAACAGCAAGACAACCTCAACTGGCTTTTTTCAAAGCCACCACCAAATAATCCAAAGAAAGAATCATGCATTGAGTGTTTTATTTATTTATTTATTTATTTATGGATTCCCCAAAGGCCGAGGCCTAAGTCGAGGGGTCTCCGTTCATGGCTTACTGGGAATATATATCTGCAAAATTAAAACAGCCTGGAACCTCTCTGTTTTATCTGCAAAATTATAACATAAAGATTGAAGATTGAGAAGAGGAAGGGTTTTAACAAATGCGTACTGTAGAAATCAGCCATAACATTCGTTACTATGTTCAATGATAGAAACTCTGGAAGGAATAAAACCAGCGGGGTTCGAAGCGGGTGTTGGCAAAGATGGTACGGGCACGAGACACAAAGCAATGACCATTTTGGGTGGTTCTTATGTCAGTGGGGAAAGAATTCCAGGTGGCAGCGGTAACAATGAGGAAAGTGGCACGCGAGTAGGTGTTCGCCCTGGCAGCCGGGACAAGTTGGAGAGGGCGCCTCGCGCTGGTGGAGAGACAATAGCTCAGCTCCACAAGGGCAGTGGTCTGGTGGTGGACCAGCTGTTGTTCTGAGGTTTGCTTGCCAAAAGCACGCAAAACTGTCGTTGACTACATTATTTTGTACATGCTTTACACAAGCAGTACGTACATGTACATGTGTTGTACTCTTACATGTGGATGTGCATTGTATATACATGACACTTGTACGGTTGTCGGCGACAACATTCTTGTTTCTTCCCTATTATCAGTGACTTTCTCCCCTCAGATACGTTTTCTAGGAATGACCCAAACGCCGCCGCGTTAAATTCCTTCCAGGAATAAGAACAAGCTACATATAGCACGTGCACATAAACATTGTACACTTTTGTTGCCATAAATAATGTTGAAATGGCACCATGATATGTAAAGTGCCTATGGCACTGATAATGTAGTATGTACGCGCACAATGTCATGTACATGTGACGTGTATTTTATGGACAAACATGAGCTGCTTGATGATTTCCGATCATAGGCTGGTCATTCCCTTTAAAATCCCCACCACTTCAGCAGAAGATAAACGCACCCTCTCGCCAGGTGACCATGGCTACATGTGACCTACATAACTAACACATTTTATTGCGGCTACAGAATCTTTTGCGGCTACATGAACTATGTGTAGTTGACGTATACAAATTTTTTGTATACGTCAACTACACATAGTTCATGTACATGCGTGACATGTGGTATACACTGCAGATCCCCATCATGCATTATTCATTGTGATTTATGTCATCCTACTTTATGCATGCTTGTCCCCCCCCCCGAGCTGTATGATGAGATTGCAATGAACCAATGACATGAATGATGATATTGAACATGAATATTCTGATCATCATCGAGATCAGAAACCCAGGTGGAATGAAATCCTTCAGGATGACCAGGAAAACCACAGCTCAGCCCAGCACAATTCCTGCAATCCTGGGGAAATGGAGCTGTGGGTTTTCATGTGGCAATCCTGATGGTTCACATTCCGGTGCACACCGAACAACACAAAAACAGCCATCCAAGCACCATGTCACATGGTATACTAGCAGTGCACAGCATACAAAGCATACAGCATAATGCACAGCAACAAAGACTCCGAAGAGACAAAAGCGCTGTCCATGGCACACACAAGCCCTTCCCCTCCCAGGGTGACAGGTGTTCTGTTCTAGCCCACATGACCCATGAGGAAATAATAAATCCCGAGGATGGGGTCGGCTGCTGGTGATGACAAGCTTGGCTGCCGGTTCCTTGACTTGGCTGCAATCGCTACGCACGCCGTCACTCCCAGTGGAGTGGCTCGTGCATCCGTGTATTTCGGAGCGCTGCCTGAGCGCTGAGGACATAGAGGAAGCGAGACAAACACAACCAGAACCAGCAACAAAACATACTTCGCCCTTGAGGCTAAACAGCCGGATCACCAACTGATGCACTTATACGACACTGTATCCAAGTAGCCAATTCAAAAGCTTCTTGGAAATCACTCCATGCTACAATAGGAGTTGAAATTCAGCGCTCGGTAATTCCAGGGACCTACCCAGTAATGAAGAAAACCCAACGACTATGAAAATCGCCACCTTTTCATGAAATAATGCAAATAGACAGCAGCGGCATACTACATGCTGTGGTGAAGTCTCACTGGAAGGGAACCTGACCTATACACTGCTGGAGTACACGACTCGTTGAACAAGATAATATTATTATAGTAATTACCTTGCACGACGCTATCGACAATCACCACGTCCTCCCGTCCGGCCTGCGCTTGACCTGGGCTGAGGAGGAGAACCACACAGCAGAAAACAACACAGGATGAGCCTGTACTACGACTACATGTCCCCTAGCTACCTGCCCACCCAGTACATGCACCAGGGACCACATCAAGCATGCACAACCAAATGCCAATAAGAAATCTGCAGAGAAGTTGCTGGGCATGCAGGTTCTCCATGCAATGCTAGCCCGGGGTGGAGAAGGCATGCACTGCACAGGAAGTCAGCCCTGGACATGCAAGCGGGTGCTGGAGATGCTGGGAGATGCGGGTGCTGGGACAAACAATTCTCTGCAGGATTGCACAATAACTAGACAAACCATGCACAGCACAGGGATACTTAGACCACTTCCGGACGACGTCCATTGAATTGATAGCGCTGTCCGCCGCCTTGACCGGTTGCGTTGAGCGTCTTGATGGTCCTGGACTAGAGGGAAGCACAGCAAACAGAATTGTTAGACAGCAGAGCTATGCATAAATATGATGAACATGCATGGATGATGATGATGTGGTAGCATGCACAAATTGCCTAGCTATTGAATCACTTCCACTCCCCATTCTGTTGTACGGATAGGTCTTTTTAGTCCAATTCCTCAAAGTGCTCGGAATTGCTTGTCTCTGGATTTCAATTTCCTGCAAAATTTGAAATTTATTGAAAGCGTGGTGCAGAGGTATTCAGTGAGGAAGAAAGCATGGTAAAATGTCATCTATGGCATACTGTGACAGTGAAGAGTGTAAGACTCTCACTACAACTTCTAGCTATATGTGGAAACTTTCAAGGCGTGGAGGAGAGTGAAAGAATATGGCAACTAGTCGCCTGGCAAAATGGGGAGAGGAAGTTGATCCAAGCAAACATCACAGGAATACTTAGGGTTTATGGTAGCCGATCCTCTCCTCCGCCATTCTCCCTGGAAAAGAAGATGGAACAGAGCAAAACAAAAGACTCAGCTGGCAGAAAAAGCAAAATAGGAAAACAGCCAAGAGATAACTATATGCGAACAGGAAGACTCAACATGATAGGATGAGACCAAACTGCTCATCTCATCAGTTGGTGACTACATCATAATATAGGCCATGCAGCATAGGAACACTGTTTATAAAACCAGGCAACAGGAAGTGTAGACATGATGCAGGCTATTGTGCAAATCACTTTATGGCATCACGTGACCAAACTCAAATACACCTGAGCAGTAGACTCCGCATGGAGTCATCACTGGAGTTGTCAAACGCTTTGTCGCTAAGTGGGCCAGTTGCAAGTTTGTAAGTTGCTCAAACCCAAGCACATACTCACTTCAGCTGGCGAATCTGAGGAAAACCTACTCATAACGATGTTCACTGCTTCGCGTTCGCTGCCTTAGCTCCGAAGAGCATCGCTGTCCATGATGCCACCGGTGATTCATATCACATAACACAAAGATTACCTGTCCACTGGCATGGCGAAGCTCGAGCTGCTAAACGGAAGGCATGTCAAGCATTGAGCACCACGCAGTGGGCACAAACATATTGCATGTTTTCTGGATATCGCGCCATTTTGGTGCGATATCCTGTGGCAAGTCAAGGAACCGGCCAAGCTTGTCATCACCAGCAGCACCCCTCCCTATATTTCCCCATGGGCTGAACAGAACACCTGTCATTTTTGGACAACCCTTTCACAAATTTCCCAAAACCCAAAACATGGCTGGTTCCGGGTGAAAAAATGGAAATAATATGACGACGATGATGCTGACAATAGTGAAGCTTCCTGTAGATGCATTACGAGACAGTACAGCGGAGAACACACACCCAGCACATGCATACTGCACACACACACACACACACACACGCTCCTGCCAGTCATGAACACATGCATCGGCATGCACCAGAGAGCACAAGAATACATAATGCTGTCAAACAGAGTGGTGCGGAGCGACAAGGGAAATGACAGGTGAGGTTGAAAAATTTGAGACACGAGCGAGTTATAAGTGGTTTGACTCATCACTGTATCCCTAGTTCAGAATGCCTGACTGGAGATCTAAGATTTTCTACGTGTTAAAATCCTCAGTCAAGTTTATGATGACGGCTCTCATCCATGCATGGATGCAGCAAACAGGATTTTCAGTCTTTGACGACGTTAGCGGCAAGTCTGATCTTCTCATCTCCTACCTCTGTAGGCGCTGCATCTGCTCATTGATCCTTAAGGGCGGTGGCTTTCCAACGGATGCGGAAAACTCAACCTCTAGCCGAGTCTCATGTGAACCGTGAACGACTCTCTCACACCACTGGTTAGCAACAAGCAGAGTGGCCCAACGTCAGTTCTGCCTCCCCATCCCAACCTCCCAATTCACATCTTTTAGGCGCACTCTGACATTGCCAGGTCTGGACCATCTCACAAGCTAGCCTAACTCCAATTAGAGCTTTTGAGCTCAGGTATCTGCGTGAGCTGCTTGGCATCAAATACTATGATCATTGCAAAAATGAGTCAGTACTGCAGGAAATCAAGAATGCTATCGCCCGGTCACACACTTTGATTCAAGTGTTAACCGCATCAAGTCAAAGTGGTTTGGACGTGTACCAAGGCATCAGGATAGCTACTCCCACTACTTCTTGGTTGGAATGGTGCCTGTATCAAGACCATGGTCGCCCCTGTCACAATTGGTTCGCCAACATCAAAGACTGGACCAATGAATCTTACAATTCTCTCTCGCGCGTTGCTGCTGGTCGTGATAGGTATAGGCAGCTTGTTTATCCGTGTAGTTAGGTTTTTTCTTTCTTTCTTTTTGATGCTGCTGCCTTATGACACACATGGCGCCCCTACGACCAGAATGGTTATGGATTATACATACATACATACATACACCACTGGTTGGCAATATGCAGAGTGGCCCAGTGCCAGTTTCTGCCTCTCCATCCCAACCTCCCAATTCACATCTTTTAACCCTTTCACCACTGTCGACGTATATATACGTCATGAGGTGTGCACCTGCCCCACTGACGACGTATATATACGTCCTCAGTGTACGTCGCGTTTGTACTGATGCCTCGACATCAGTGGGGCCTGGAACTGTTCCTCAGTGGGCTGAAGACCCTGATCGACGTGTACGCAGCGTATGTGGCCAGTCTGCACAGCAGAACAGCCGCGAGCATCGAGTTTGGAGTGCGTATTTTTGGCATATCGTTCAAATAAATTGTTTTGCTCAAAGTTCGTTTTCGTCATCTTGCCCTGCTGTTTCTCGGCAAGGTAAGTAGCTCAACTACTCTGTGTCGATGGAAGGAGTCCTGTGAAGCAGTGTGAGGCGGGTAATGACTCTGAGGATGATTCTGGAGACAGCGAAATTGTGTCGGAGTCGTTTTCTGAGGATTACGAATTTGCTGCTATTCAAAAAGATCGCAGCTGACTCGGACGCAGGGGATGCTGGAGACCAAAGAGATTTGGAAAGCGATGCTGAAGTCTCTGACACCTAGGCATGGTGTTCTGAGCAGGAGCTATCTGTCGTGAGCCCGTTTGCTGAAGTTCCTCAAATTTGAAGGTCAGATTTTTGAAAATATTTGAATTTGAAGTCAAGTGTACTGGTCAGACATGCATGCAGATCACAATAGAGATGTGCATACATGTAAATATTGTATGTTGAGTACAGAGCCAGGCACCTACAGGATGGAGATTGCTATCTAATATGAATCCAGAATAATCCAGAATAGTCAACAATTGTGCAATTTTGAACCACTATCAGAAATTGCGCAGCCGATTGTTTCTTGAATTTTCATGCGGCGTACGTACACCGGTACGCAGTATGCACTCGGCTGTTTAGGGAATGCTTCAGACTATTTTGATAGCTGGATTGTCTTGCCAGTGAGTGTCTAAATCAGAGAATGAGCAGCATTGCATTCTCCATCAATATGACTTTACCTGTGCCGCGTACGTACATACGCGTGCGGCCAGAGATGAATCACCCTGGGATGTGCCGAGCACAGTGAGGCAACCGCTGCCACTGCACCGGCTTATATTATAGCTGATGCAGTTGCTGTGGTTGCTACTCCAGTTACTCGGCATCCTCACTGTCCATCATATGGTTTTGTCTTGAAGTAGGTAGGGCTGCTGGAGGATTCAAGCTTTACGAGGCGCCCAAGAAAAAGAAAGACCCATTCTGGATCGCGAAGTCGCATATGATGCAAGCGCCGTATAAAACGAGTTGCTGTACTCTAGTCTAGGTTGCCGTAGAACACCAGGATCATATCAAGCATGTTATATGACATTTCTCCATTCTGAAGTCAACACTGACCAGTTATAGCACTGCTTGCCATTGCTTGTCTGATCTTTGTCGTCAATTGCCTAAATTGAATGAATTTCGAGGAAAAATCGCCGAAAGTCGCATATCTAAATATGGTATTATGAGTCTCGTACAATGAAATCCTACAAAATTTCTTTGGATTCACAGTGCATATGTCCATACCCAACATCTCCAATCAATTTTGGACCAGAATATGCATTTTCAAAAATTGCCATTTTTGGCCCAGTGGGAGGTGATTTTCCGGTCAGGGCTGAAAGGGTTAAGGGGGAACTTAAGCCTAAAATCAAATGTTCACCAGTTGTAGTCTTCGGGGTGCTGAGTCGAATGGTCTGGTCCGAGGAAGCTGAGACGCTCTCTTCCTCCTTTATTTCCAATCGAACTCGCCCACTTCCACCGAAACTGGGTGACTGCGCCCTACTAGATGGGGATTTGTATGCAAAATATCACTAAAAGCGCCATTTCGTTCTTATAAAAGCACGGATGACCGTGATTGGCCCATATGTTGTTGTCTTTTGGACGCTGAGTCGACTGGTTTTAGTCCAAAAAGGCTGCGATGCAGCGTTCGGGCCTTATTCCCAATCAAACATGGCGTAACAAATGGTCACGAGCGCCATCAGGCGACAACTTTCACACCAAGGTTCAACTCAAAGTTTCAACTCGAGTGACAGAAACTCGCTCAAACATGCTGTAATTTGTGGCCTGCAGCCACGGTGATCAGGTGACTGGTGTATGCACGAGCACTCTATCATCACCAGGCAAACTTCCCCTTTAAGCTGCGTTCACAATTGGCGGGTGTACGCATGAAACCACGCGTTTGTGCGTATTTTGGCTGGCTTTTGGGGCGCCATGCGTACGGAAACGCACTGAAATGGAAATTACAACATGTTGGAATTTTCAGCGCATATCAGGCACGTACCAGCGTACATGCGATTCACTTCGACTGGTGGGGTCAAAAAAGAGTTACTCGAAGGCATCGCGCGTCCTAAACACAAGTCAAATTGCTGTTTTTGTGAAGGCCTGAGCGCACGTTCGGGCACGCATGAACCGCAAGCGTACTGCGTCAACGCGCCAGTTGGGACCACAGCTTTAGGCGCACCTCCCTGTAACTAGACTGTTTCCTTGTCTCACACACAGTATCATTATTCCGTTTGCCTGGTGATGACAGAGTGCCAAAACATTGCAAGTTAATGGAACTGATTCAGACTCTTAGTGCTGTGGGAATGGGTGCGTCCACCCAGGGACGTGAAGGCAGCAAGTGAGCAATGCTTTTTTGTTTCCCCCAGTTCTAGCACTCTAACTAAGAATATGTGGCCAGGTGATTTTTGACGGTACAGTATGGGGCATGCAGTGCTGCCAAACCGGCCGATGTTTCGGACTGTGTCCGGTTATTGAAGGCTCTTCCGAAAACCGTTCCGGAAAAGGAAACATCCGAAAAGTAGCCAATATCAGGGATCAGTACTTTCCTATGCAGATGTCCTGTTTTCTTCACTTTTCAGCGCAACTGAGACACAAATTTCTGTACACGTACTTCTAAGAAGGCTAGCGCTTGGCTGTGGAAGTGCAAAGTGACATGCCTGGATGGCATGCACACTGTACAGTATGTGACCACACTAATGCATTAGAAATAATTATTTCTGACAACTTCGGGGTGCCATATCAGTTACCATGGCAACGAAGCAAATTTTCATGGTATTTCGGGCGATATTTTGAAATCAACTAAATAATTTCTCTGGACAAATTTGCAGTGGAGAAAATTTCGCACCATGTGGCCAGCCTTGGCAAGCAGCAATCAAGGGTGTCCGATTTTAGGCGAAAATTATTTGGCAGCACTGGACATGTACGGGATAATGAGCCAGGCCTGGCACTTCACGTGATGATGGCCCTACGACCCACCCCCCCCCCCCCCCCACACACACACATTAATATTATTACAGATACGGTATAAAGGGCGTGGACCCTGGCTAGCACCAGACGCAACTAAAGTAACATCTTTTTTTTGCATAGCTTTAGGAATAAAAGTAAATTATCGGATCTGAAGGAACTCACAGTGGCAGCTAACACCCAGTAAATCCATGGTATTGATGCTTTGAGCCAATTTAAAATGCTTTGGTGTTCACCACACCTCATTCCACTGGGTTTGGCCAGTGACGAGCTCCGATAAGACTTAGAACCAAGGAAGATATAGGGAAAGCTAGCCCATATTCAGTTTTGGCCATAAGGCAGAATATGTTAGAGCCCTTTCTTTTCACTAAGCTTGACATACAGTGTTGCTCAATGAAAACCAATCAAGCCAGTGAATGCCACACCGGGCGCTGTGCAGCCCTAGGCCTGCAAACACTGGGATGTGAACTCGTGCAGGTACAAACTTGATTCACGCGATCGGATTCCGCAGAGCAGCATTATTTGTTGTTGTTGTTGTTGTTGTTGTTGTGTTTATTTTAATTCGCAAACCAAACGGGCAGATCTGCCCAATGAAAAGGTGGCGAATGCAGATAGAAAGCAGTAATAAATGAAATTGGGGACTGATGTAATTAGGATAGAGGTATTTCAAGGGTGGTGTCCCCTCCTTGCCTTCCCCTCAACAACTGAAGTCAGGTACGCAATCCTAGATGGGTCTGTCAGGGGTGAAAATAAACATTGCTCAAACTGGGAAATTGTTACCTATCAACTCACGTTTTGTACGTCGATGCTCCAACCATTGCCAACCTAGCGCCCAAAAGGGAGGAGAGATAAGGCACAATACAATAGCATACTGGGTTACCGGATGTAGTTCAAAAGTCGGCATATCTTTTCCATGTCTTTGCATCCACTATTGTCCTTCTGGCATTGCAGGAGTACACCAGCAAGTCTTGAATGGTGACTTGGATAACAGGAAGTGCATCCACCATGCCCAGCCAACACACACTGGCACACTCAAACATACTCACATTCCACGATGGTGACATGCACGTACACACACCAGAAGAGAATGCACAGGTTAGTCACTGTGATCAGCGACATGCCAAAGAGCCAGTAGGGGTACTGGTGTGGCCAACATGATCGCACCAGTTACCCTACAGGCATACACGCATCATCTACCCCCCCCCCCCCCATGGAGCTCAACAGGGCAAATCCACCTGAATGGGAATATGTCAATGGAATATTATCCTTGATTTGAAATGTACCTCAATTGTACGCGTGGGATCAGAGGGTCATGAGTTCACGTGTCGTCACCACCAGTAACAGCTCTTCTGTCAGAGGGGCGACTTTGATTGTGATTCGAGCTGCATCCTAGTGGCAAGAAAAAAAATTACCTTTTGTTTTCCTTGTCAATGGTCACCGGGTCACTACTGCTCAGGATCTTACAATACAAGCCTGCTGGATCTCCCATTTGGAATTGATTCACTTGGTACATGTTTCCATTTACCCGACCTCCCACACAGCGATGCCATGGCCATGTATCACAAAATGACGTACGTGACACTGTGCAACATGACACACTTCATTGTGCAGTGTGACCAATTATTGTGGCCTGCATTATAATGTAGTCTTGCTTGCAGACTCTTTTCAACATGCATTGCGAGGCCAGGGGAGCAGAGGACACCTTCCGAGCTAGGAACAATTTTATAAACACCATCCTGTTTTCGGACAATGCAGCAGAACTCCGAATGATGTGGTCGTTAGTGGGTGTCTTCACCGGAAATGGCATGGCAGCCATTAAAGTAGAGCATAACCAGCCTCGCGAAGTCGCAACGCAGTCAATCGATCAACAGGACCAGCAGTGGCAGGGTAGATATGTGTTCACACGCACGCAGAAAGAACGGAAGAAAAGAAAAGCATAAAACAAGTAACAAAAGCATAAAATCATAACGGGGGTAAATACACTCGTGTCGACAAGTCTACCACGGCCACTGCTGAGCCATAATTCAATGGTTCGAATCCGTGTGGGAATTTCTGTATAGCAACAAGACTCGTGTTTACCACCAACCACATCAAATGGTGTGTGAGGGCGAGCAGGGCTCACAGGACATAGCTACAGCAAGCATCAAGAACATGTGCATGGCTTCATTGCAAAACGCGCTAAACGCCAATCTCATGCATATAGCGTTTTCGGTGTCAATCGAATCAGTAGGGATCACTGCATCTGATGGCCAAAAAGAATTCTCCAAAACGAGACATATCCCACTGAAAATCAACGTTGAAGTTGACGTTCTACTGCAAAACGCGATAAACACCACCGATGTTTTCGAGCAAAGTGCAACATATCCTGTCACGTGGGCCAGCGTTCAGAGTTCGGAACTCAGTGAAGTCGTTGCATTTGTATTTTCTAATCTCATAATGCTGATTAGTCCGGCGAATATATCTGGTTTTGCCCAAAAAATATTGAAGAATCACTTTGCTTGAGATAATGGATGGCCCCTGATTTTCGAGAAAGCCTGTATTTGCATACATCACCCTACTCTTCTCATCTGCTAAGTTAGATTTGACCCAAACCCACCCAGTTGTTGATCACAGATTTTATTATCGTTTTGCAATGAAGTCCTTCATGTGTAACATGAATGACTTCACAAAGTCATGACAGTGATTGGCAGCATCACATATTGATAGAATGACTTTCTGAGTGCGGTTATCATGGTTATTGCTCTACTATAGTCTGCACGACCAAACTGACCTCAAGGTGGTTCGGTTCAGGTGTGACAGTAAGAGAACCCGCAGTTTGCAGCGAAGGTCCCAAACAAGTGCCACAAACCATAAGAATGGCGGACAGCAGCTATGGCAGCTAGCGCGTGACGAAACAGGACAAACGCCATTTCCTTCCAGAGGATGTTGTCTGTCCAGCAGTAGCCTTCTTCCGAAATAGCTGGACAAACAATAAGGAGAAGTATATTGGTAAAGAGAATGCGTTACTGTGTCACTGTCAGTCTTTATATTAGGTGGGAACAACCTCCCACATACCGTGATGCAAGGCGACCAGTAGGAAACACAAAACATTTAAAATATCTTTCACCTCGCAAGCATTTCACATAAGAACCACAGGAAACTCCAGACTTACTGAAACGGCACGGCACGAAGACGACCACGATGCTTCGTCTTGCGGATTGTGTAGTCCAACAGCCACTTAAATTATACAAGTAGTTCCTACTTCTTGCTTGAGCCGAGCCCGCGCGAGAGCCATGCGTGGCGAGCGAGCCGCCAAATCATGGAATGAAAGCTAAGGCAACACCAGTGGAAGGGCTGAATGATGTCGAGGCCAATAGGTCATTGCTGCACCCCAGGCTTCAAATCACTGAGTAAGAAGGTATTCCTTGCAGTTTACAGCCCGTCTTCTCTGCTGCGTATCAGGACCATTTCGTTGTCGGAGAAGGACCCAGGTGAGAAACCGCTAGCGGCTAGCAGTACTACATGTAGACTCTACCTGAAACAGATAAGGAATGGAGAGCACACGATACACAAAAATAAAAAATCATTTAGACCAAATCAGGAGTAAACCCTCAAAATGGTGGAAGCATGAGATTGATTGAAAAAAATAATAACTGTTGCGATGTCGGACACAGGTGCGCTAACCAAAAACTTCAACCACGGGTAAGGTGCTTTTCAAACCAAGCCACCTTGGAAGGAAAGCTATTGGAAGACACAACTACACAAACGACGTTATTTGCTATTTGCATTCCATTCCTACTGAGGACATTTCGGATAAGCAAACACTCACCATTTCTTTCCCAAAAATAATCCGTCTCTTTGCTTGCTAGCGCCGGTCATGAAAGAAGAGCCGATGATAGGCGAACTGGTCTGCCAAACCCATGCTACAAAATTGTTATACTGCCGCCAGCCAAACCATGAGAAAGCGAGGGCCAAACGAGCAAGGAGCCACAACGGCTTCTCTCTTCAAGGAAGAAGAACATCTACAACAACCACGAGGAAGACGACCGCTTTGCAGGACCGTTAGCTGGAGCATGCGCATTAGCCTCTTTTCATCACATGCTTGACGCTGATTGGCTGAGCGATGTGACGTTGAATTATGTGCAGATGCTACTGTTTCGGTTTGTGGAGTGTTTTGGCGCGCTGTTCCTGACCTTTCGACCCTTTGATATCAGAATACTGATCAAAAATTAGAACAGAACAATGACGATGGGTGTATTATGTGTAGTTCGTCGAAGATTATCTGATCAGAGAGTCGTGAATTGAAACCAAGGCCAAGGGTCTTTCACGTCTTTTCGGTTCACCACTCTCTGGTAACAATATTGCTGATTGGGCTTTGGCAAGTAAAAGTTGGTTTCACAGCTAACCAAACGCAAATATAGATACAGGTTCCTTGTTCCTGGTTCAGGTTGCTGCTGACTGGAGTGCTGAGTCGTCTGATTCGTGTCATGATCATTGAGGCAAACCCAACGGCTCACATGAAAGATCAGCTCGTTTCGAATCTAATAAAACCAATACTGTATCACTAGTATAACCAGATGTCAGTATTTATAATAATAATATTTTTCTGTAGTTATATTGTTGTTTTGTTCACAGGAGTCACATATCCCTGAAGATGCCCTCTTGGGCGAAAATTTGGAAAGGAGTTTGAAGTTTGTTTTTGAGAGATTTGGAGAGACTTTAATTTTTTTTGTAGCCAAGGACTTTGTGCGGCCGTGGGCGGTGAAAGAAAATTAGAAATCATGACAAGGCTACAGAGGAGTTACGCCATCCTTATTAAATAATATATTATTATATTAAATTACTTCATCATAATATTATTCTGATGAAGCTCCTGTACTATTTGCAGACACAGTTGAAGAGTTCAGGTGAGGATGGATGGTGCCCTCGATCTTGGCACAACCAAGCACACACACAGAGAAAACAAAGTTTATGTAATAGTAATACCATGTACATAATCTGTATCTGTCTGTTTCCCTTCTCTCTGTGTGTATCTTGTCTCAATCTTCCTCTCTGTTGCTCTTTCCTTCTGCTTAATTAAGTCGTGAGGAGTTTAAAGAGAATGACCAGCCCATGATCGGCCATCACCAAGCTCATTTTTGTCCATAAAATACATGTCACTTGTACATGACATTGTGCACGTGCTACATGTAGCTTGTTCTTATTCCTGAAAAGGAATTTTACGCGGCGTTTGGGTCATTCTTTGAAAAGGTACACTGTACCTGATCGGAGAAAGTCACTCATAATAAATAGGCGACGAGGAAACAATAACTTTATTATACCGATAAATAGTATTAGAGAAGCGAGCTAATTTATTCACAATATTCTCTTTGTTCTTTGGGTAATGTCCGCTTAACAAATACTATCATAGCACTGAAAATAGGGAGGGAACCCGAAAGGTTTTGTCCGCACAATTCTAAACATAATTTACCAACCACTATACATGTGAACAAGTAACAGCACATGTAACTGCTTGTGTGAAGCATGTAATCGACGACAGTATTGCGTGCTTTTGGAAAGCAAAACTCAGAACAAACACTCAATGGATGATTCTTTCTTTGGATTATTTTGTGGTGGCTTTGAAAAAAGCCAGTTGAGGTTGTCGTCGTGCTTGGCGTCTACGCCAACAACATTTCGATGATTATCTGTGCCACTTCTACATAGAGTGCTAACAAGGCAAGCACTGCAAGGAGTAGTTCCGCGCCATCTTGTTCTGCCATTTTGGAAGAGGGATAGAGAGCGGTGAGTACTGAAGCAGTCAGTGGCTGGACAGTTCAGTAGTGACGAGTTGACCAAAGTCGTAAGCAGCATATAAAGGTTGAGCTGCGCGACTGTCTACATTCTAGTCTGTAAACCTGGCGTCCAGCCAGCATCACTGCATTGGAGAGCAGGTACTGGTAACCATGGTAACCGCATCAGTTCACCTCGCACAGTCTAGAACGGACTACCTCAAGTACATGATTGCACTACTGTCCTGGACATGGAAATCCGGTCGCACTTCTAGCGGACCCAGGGAGCTGACCATGCATAAGCGGTAAACACAATCATGCATAATTATGCGGTGCATGCAGCGCGCTGGTCGCATCGGATCTGTGAACTGCACGCAGCGTTCTGTACGCGCTGAGGGCGCCGGCCCCTGTCCATCGACTTGATTTACATGTCCGGTACAGTAGCTTGGTTGCGGCCCTAGGGTCTCTACTCCTTACTCTACGCCTTGGACATGCTGTCAACTAAACAACATGATTGTGTTCAACCAACCAAGGCTTATCCAATAACAGACTATGTAAGTACTGGTATCGATCTTTCCATCATATCACGATACTTATCAGTGCCAAAAGCACGTTACATAATTATAAAATTGGTAGAACCATTCTTTTTGACCTTTGTGTATACTTGTAAATGTATGTGCCATTTCAACATTATTTATGGCAACAAAAGTGTACAATGTTCATGTGCACGTGCTATATGCTCAGCGCGTACAGAACGCTGCGTGCAGCTCACAGTCATATTGATCCGATGCGACCAGCGCGCTGCATGTCGCGCATAACGGCATATGCATGTGTTTATCGCTTATCCAAGGCTGCATGGCCAGCTCCCTGCCCTGGGGCCGCTACACGTGCGACCGGATTTCCATGTCCACGACAGTTGTACAATCACGTACTTGATGTAGTCCGTTCTAGACTGTGCGTGGTGAACTGCTGCGGTTACGAGTACCTGCTGCAGTGCGGAGCTGCTGGGTGGACGCCAGTTTCACAGACTAGACAGTCGCGCAGCTCAACCTTTATACGCTGCTTACGACTTTGGTCAACTCGTCACTACTGAACTGTCCAGCCACTGACTGCTTCAGCACTCACCCCCTCTCCCTATCTCCATTCCATGATGCCAGAACAAACTGACCTGGAAATCTTTCTTGCAGTGCTTGCCATGATAGCACTGTATGTACTTGTGGCACAGATCACCATCGGTATGTTCGCGTAGACGACAACAACAGCAACACAACCTCAACTGGCTTTTTTCAAAGCCACCGCCAAATAATCCAAAGAAAGAATCATGCATTGAGTGTTTTATTTATTTATTTATTTATTTATGGATTCCCCAAAGGCCGAGGCCTAAGTCGAGGGGTCTCCGTTCATGGCTTACTGGGAATATATATCTGCAAAATTAAAACAGCCTGGAACCTCTCTGTTTTATCTGCAAAATTATAACATAAAGATTGAAGATTGAGAAGAGGAAGGGTTTTAACAAATGCGTACTGTAGAAATCAGCCATAACATTCGTTACTATGTTCAATGATAGAAACTCTGGAAGGAATAAAACCAGCGGGGTTCGAAGCGGGTGTTGGCAAAGATGGTACGGGCACGAGACACAAAGCAATGACCATTTTGGGTGGTTCTTATGTCAGTGGGGAAAGAATTCCAGGTGGCAGCGGTAACAATGAGGAAAGTGGCACGCGAGTAGGTGTTCGCCCTGGCAGCCGGGACAAGTTGGAGAGGGCGCCTCGCGCTGGTGGAGAGACAATAGCTCAGCTCCACAAGGGCAGTGGTCTGGTGGTGGACCAGCTGTTGTTCTGAGGTTTGCTTGCCAAAAGCACGCAAAACTGTCGTTGATTACATTTTGTACATGCTTTACACAAGCAGTACGTACATGTACATGTGTTGTACTCTTACATGTGGATGTGCATTGTATATACATGACACTTGTACGGTTGTCGGCGACAACATTCTTGTTTCTTCCCTATTATCAGTGACTTTCTCCCCTCAGATACGTTTTCTAGGAATGACCCAAACGCCGCCGCGTTAAATTCCTTCCAGGAATAAGAACAAGCTACATATAGCACGTGCACATAAACATTGTACACTTTTGTTGCCATCAATAATGTTGAAATGGCACCATGATATGTAAAGTGCCTATGGCACTGATAATTAGGGCTCAAACGATTAGTCCGATTAACCGGTTGCAGACCGGTTACGAAGAATTAACGGTTAACCGATAAAGATAACGGTTACGCGGTAACTTTTCAGTCAATTTTTCAAGTATCAGGTCGTTGCAAAGTGTGCACTTTCGCGGGCTGTCGCACGCGTACGCAATTTCTGGGCTGTCAACTCGGTCATATCTGGTCTCTTGGTGTGAGAGTATGTATGAATGAGCATGCAAGAGAATGTACAAGTGTGCGTTGTACTGAATAGGGTACATTTTTTGAATGAGTATAGTCAAATATACGGTTAAAAAAGAGTCCGCAGGATTGCCGTGGCTTATAGGTTATAACCGGTTAACCGACCGTTAGCTTAGCAGTTAACCGTCAGGGGTAAAACCGTGACCGTTTGAGCCCTACTGATAATGTAGTATGTACGTGCACAATGTCATGTACATGTGACGTGTATTTTATGGACAAACATGAGCTGTTTGATGATTTCCGATCATAGGCTGGTCATTCCCTTTAAAATCCCCACCACTTCAGCAGAAGATAAGAGCACCCTCTCGCCAGGTGACCATGGCTACATGTGACCTACATAACTAACACATTTTATTGCGGCTACAGAATCTTTTGCGGCTACATGAACTATGTGTAGTTGACGTATACAATTTTTTTGTATACGTCAACTACACATAGTTCATGTACATGCGTGACATGTGGTATACACTGCAGATCCCCATCATGCATTATTCATTGTGATTTATGTCATCCTACTTTATGCATGCTTGTCCCCCCCCCCCCCCCCGAGCTGTATGATGAGATTGCAATGAACCAATGACATGAATGATGATATTGAACATGAATATTCTGATCATCATCGAGATCAGAAACCCAGGTGGAATGAAATCCTTCAGGATGACCAGGAAAACCACAGCTCAGCCCAGCACAATTCCTGCAATCCTGGGGAAATGGAGCTGTGTGTTTTCATGTGGCAATCCTGATGGTTCACATTCCGGTGCACACCGAACAACACAAAAACAGCCATCCGAGCACCATGTCACATGGTATACTAGCAGTGCACAGCATACAAAGCATACAGCATAATGCACAGCAACAAAGACTCCGAAGAGACAAAAGCGCTGTCCATGGCACACACAAGCCCTTCCCCTCCCAGGGTGACAGGTGTTCTGTTCTAGCCCACATGACCCATGAGGAAATAATAAATCCCGAGGATGGGGTCGGCTGCTGGTGATGACAAGCTTGGCTGCCGGTTCCTTGACTTGGCTGCAATCGCTACGCACGCCGTCACTCCCAGTGGAGTGGCTCGTGCATCCGTGTATTTCGGAGCGCTGCCTGAGCGCTGAGGACATAGAGGAAGCGAGACAAACACAACCAGAACCAGCAACAAAACATACTTCGCCCTTGAGGCTAAACAGCCGGATCACCAACTGATGCACTTATACGACACTGTATCCAAGTAGCCAATTCAAAAGCTTCTTGGAAATCACTCCATGCTACAATAGGAGTTGAAATTCAGCGCTCGGTAATTCCAGGGACCTACCCAGTAATGAAGAAAACCCAACGACTATGAAAATCGCCACCTTTTCATGAAATAATGCAAATAGACAGCAGCAGCGGCATACTACATGCTGTGGTGAAGTCTCACTGGAAGGGAACCTGACCTATACACTGCTGGAGTACACGACTCGTTGAACAAGATAATATTATTATAGTAATTACCTTGCACGACGCTATCGACAATCACCACGTCCTCCCGTCCGGCCTGCGCTTGACCTGGGCTGAGGAGGAGAACCACACAGCAGAAAACAACACAGGATGAGCCTGTACTACGACTACATGTCCCCTAGCTACCTGCCCACCCAGTACATGCACCAGGGACCACATCAAGCATGCACAACCAAATGCCAATAAGAAATCTGCAGAGAAGTTGCTGGGCATGCAGGTTCTCCATGCAATGCTAGCCCGGGGTGGAGAAGGCATGCACTGCACAGGAAGTCAGCCCTGGACATGCAAGCGGGTGCTGGAGATGCTGGGAGATGCGGGTGCTGGGACAAACAATTCTCTGCAGGATTGCACAATAACTAGACAAACCATGCACAGCACAGGGATACTTAGACCACTTCCGGACGACGTCCATTGAATTGATAGCGCTGTCCGCCGCCTTGACCGGTTGCGTTGAGCGTCTTGATGGTCCTGGACTAGAGGGAAGCACAGCAAACAGAATTGTTAGACAGCAGAGCTATGCATAAATGTGATGAACATGCATGGATGATGATGATGTGGTAGCATGCACAAATTGCCTAGCTATTGAATCACTTCCACTCCCCATTCTGTTGTACGGATAGGTCTTTTTAGTCCAATTCCTCAAAGTGCTCGGAATTGCTTGTCTCTGGATTTCAATTTCCTGCAAAATTTGAAATTTATTGAAAGCGTGGTGCAGAGGTATTCAGTGAGGAAGAAAGCATGGTAAAATGTCATCTATGGCATACTGTGACAGTGAAGAGTGTAAGACTCTCACTACAACTTCTAGCTATATGTGGAAACTTTCAAGGCGTGGAGGAGAGTGAAAGAATATGGCGACTAGTCGCCTGGCAAAATGGGGAGAGGAAGTTGATCCAAGCAAACATCACAGGAATACTTAGGGTTTATGGTAGCCGATCCTCTCCTCCGCCATTCTCCCTGGAAAAGAGGATGGAACAGAGCAAAACAAAAGACTCAGCTGGCAGAAAAAGCAAAATAGGAAAACAGCCAAGAGATAACTATATCATACTCATAACGATGTTCACTGCTTCGCGTTCGCTGCCTTAGCTCCGAAGAGCATCGCTGTCCATGATGCCACCGGTGATTCATATCACATAACACAAAGATTACCTGTCCACTGGCATGGCGAAGCACAAGCTGCTAAACGGAAGGCATGTCAAGCATTGAGCACCACGCACTGGGCACAAACATATTGCATGTGAAGCGGTTTTCTGGATATCGCGCCATTTTGGTGCGATATCCTGTGGCAAGTCAAGGAACCGGCCAAGCTTGTCATCACCAGCAGCACCCCTCCCTATATTTCCCCATGGGCTGAACAGAACACCTGTCATTTTTGGACAACCCTTTCACAAATTTCCCAAAACCCAAAACATGGCTGGTTCCGGGTGAAAAAATGGAAATAATATGACGACGATGATGCTGACGATAGTGAAGCTTCCTGTAGATGCATTACGAGACAGTACAGCGGAGAACACACACCCAGCACATGCATACTGCACACACACACACACACACACGCTCCTGCCAGTCATGAACACATGCATCGGCATGCACCAGAGAGCACAAGAACACATAATGCTGTCAAACAGAGTGGAGCGGAGCGACAAGGGAAATGACAGGTGAGATTGAAAAATTTGAGACACGAGCGAGTTATAAGTGGTTTGACTCATCACTGTATCCCTAGTTCAGAATGCCTGACTGGAGATCTAAGATTTTCTACGTGTTAAAATCCTCACTCAAGTTTATATAAGATTTTCTACGTGTTAAAATCCTCAGTCAAGTTTATGATGACGGCTCTCATCCATGCATGGATGCAGCAAACAGGATTTTCAGTCTTTGACGACGTTGGTGGCAAGTCTGATCTTCTCATCTCCTACCTCTGTAGGCGCTGCATCTGCTCATTGATCCTTAAGGGCGGTGGCTTTCCAACGGATGCGGAAAACTCAACCTCTAGCCGAGTCTCATGTGAACCGTGAACGACTCTCTCACACCACTGGTTAGCAACAAGCAGAGTGGCCCAGCGTCAGTTCTGCCTCCCCATCCCAACCTCCCAATTCACATCTTTTAGGCGCACTCTGACATTGCCAGGTCTGGACCATCTCACAAGCTAGCCTAAATCCAATTAGAGCTTTTGAGCTCAGGTATCTGCATGAGCTGCTTGGCATCAAAAATTATGATCCTCGCAAAAATGAGTCAGTACTGCAGGAAATCAAGAATGATATCGCTGGTTCACACACCTTGATTCAAGTGTTAACCGCATCAAGTCAAAGTGGTTTGGACGTGTACCAAGGCATCAGGATAGCTACTCCCACTACTTCTTGGTTGGAATGGTGCCTGGATCAAGACCCCGTGGTCGCCCCCGTCACAATTGGTTCGCCAACATCAAAGACTGGACCAATGAATCTTACAATTCTCTCTCGCGCGTTGCTGCTGGTCGTGATAGGTATAGGCAGCTTGTTTATCCGTGTAGTTAGGTTTTTTCTTTCTTTCTTTTTGATGCTGCTGCCTTATGACACACATGGCGCCCCTACGACCAGAATGGTTATGGATTATACATACATACATACATACACCACTGGTTGGCAATATGCAGAGTGGCCCAGTGCCAGTTTCTGCCTCTCCATCCCAACCTCCCAATTCACATCTTTTAAGGGGGAATTTAAGCCTAAAGTCAAATTTTCACCAGTTGTAGTCTTCGGGGTACTGAGTCGAATGGTCTGGTCCGAGGAAGCTGAGACGCTCCCTTCCTCCTTTATTCCCAATCGAACTCGCGCACTTCCACCGAAACTGGGTGACTGCGCCCTACTAGATGGGGATTTGTATGCAAAATATCATTTAAAGCGCCATTTCGTTCTTATAAAAGCACGGATGACCGTGATTGGCCCATATGTTGTATTCTTTTGGACGCTGAGTCGACTGGTTTTAGTCCAAAAAGAAACTCGCTCAAACATGATGCAATTTGTAGCCTGCAGCCACGGTGATCAGAGGTGACTGGTGTATGCACGAGCACTCTATCATCACCAGGCAAACTTCCCCTTTAAGCTACGTTCACAACTGGCGGGTGTACGCATGAAACCACGCGTTTGTGCGTATTTTGGCTTACTTTTGGGGCGCCATGCGTACGGAAACGCACTGAAATGGAATGTCCAACATGTTGGAATTTTCAGCGCGTATCAGGCGCGTACCAGCGTACATGCGATTCACTTCGACTGGTGGGGTCAAAAAAAGAGTTACTCGAAGGCGTCGCGCGTCCTAAACACAAGTCAAATTGCTGTTTTTGTGAAGGCCTGAGCGCACGTTCGGGCACGCATGAACCGCAAGCGTACTGCGTCAACGCGCCAGTTGGTAACACAGCTTTAGGTGCACCTCCCTGTAACTAGACTGTTTCCTTGTCTCACACACAGTATCATTATTCCGTTTGCCTGGTGATGACAGAGTGCCAAAACATTGCAAGTTAATGGAACTGATTCAGACTCTTAGTGCTGTGGGAATGGGTGCGTCCACCCAGGGACGTGAAGGCAGCAAGTAAGCAATGCTTTTTATGTTTCCCCCAGTTCGAGCACTCTAATTAAGAATATGTGGCCAGGTGATTTTTGACGGTACGGTATGGGGCATGCAGTGCTGCCAAACCGGCCGATGTTTCGGACTGTGTCCGGTTATTGAAGGCTCTTCCGAAAACCGTTCCGGAAAAGGAAACATCCGAAAAGTAGCCAAATATCAGGGATCAGTACTTTCCTGTGCAGAAGTCCTGTTTTCTTCACTTTTCAGTGCAACTGAGACACAAATTTCTGTACATGTACTTCTAAAAAGGCTAGCGCTTGGCTGTGGAAGTGCAAAGTGACATGCCTGGATGGCATGCACACTGTACAGTATGTGACCACACTCATGCATTACAAATAATTATTTATGACAACTTCGGGGTGCCATATCAGTTACCATGGCAACGAAGCAAATTTTCATGGTATTTCGGGCGATATTTTGAAATCAACAACTAAATAATTTCTCTGGACAAATTTGCAGTGGAGAAAATTTCGCACCATGTGGCCAGCCTTGGCAAGCAGCGATGAAGGGTGTCCGATTTTGGGCGAAAATTATTTGGCAGCACTGGACATGTACGGGATAATGAGCCAGGCCTGGCACTTCACGTGATGATGGCCCTACGACCCCCCCCCCCCCCCACACACACACACATTAATATTATTACAGATACGGTATAAGGGGCGTGGACCCTGGCTAGCACCAGACGCAACTAAAGTAACATCTTTTTTTGCATAGCTTTAGGAATAAAAGTAAATTATCGGATCTGAGGGAACTCACGATGGCCGCTAACACCCGGTAAATCCATGGTATTGATGCTTTGAGCCAATTTAAAATGCTTTGGTGTTCACCACACCTCATTCCGCTGGGTTTGGCCAGTGACGAGCTCCGATAAGACTTAGAACCAAGTAAAATATAGGTAAAGCTAGCCCATAGTCAGTTTTGGCCATAAGGCAGAATATGTTAGAGCCCTTTCTTTTCACTAAGCTTGACATACAGTGTTGCTCAATGAAAACCGATCAAGCCAGTGAATGCCACACCCGGCGCTGTGCAGCCATATGCTCAAACACCTGCAAACACTGAGATATGAACTCGTGCCGGTACAAGCTTGATTCACGCGATCGAATTCCACAGAGCAGCATTATTTCAAGGGTGGTGTCCCCTCCTTGCCTTTCCCTCAACAACTGAAGTGAGGTACGCAATCCTAGATGGGTCTGTCAGGGGTGAAAACAACCATTGCTCAAACTGGGAAATTGTTACCTATCAACTCATGTTTTGTACGTCGATGCTCCAACCATTGCCAACCTAGCTCCCAAAAGGGAGGGGAAATAGGGCACAATAAAATAGCACACTGCGTTACCGGATGTAGTTCAAAAGTCGGCATATCTTTTCCATGTCTTTGCATCCACTATTGTCCTTCTGGCATTGCGCTGGTATTGCAGGAGTACACCAGCAAGTCTTGAATGGTGACTTGGATAACAGGAAGTGCATCCACCACGCCCAGCCAACACACACTGGCACGCTCAAACATACTCACATTCCACGATGGTGACATGCACGTACACACACCAGAAGAGAATGCACAGGTTAGTCACTGTGATCAGCGACATGCCAAAGAGCCAGTAGGGGTACTGCTGTGGCCAACATGATTGCACCAGTAGGGGTACTTGCGTGGCCAACATGATTGCACCAGTACCCCTACAGGCATACACGCATCATCTACCCCCCCCCCCCCCTTGCAGCTCAACAGGGCAAATCCACCTGAATGGGAATATGCCGATGGAATCTTATCCTTGATTTGAAATGTACCTCAATTGTACGCGTGGGATCAGAGGGTCAGGAGTTCACGTGTAGTGACCACCAGTAACAGCTCTTCTGTTAGAGGGGCGACTTTGATAGTGATTCAAACTGCATCGTAGTGGCAAGAAAAAAATGACATTTTTGTTTTCCTTGTCAATGGTCACCGGGTCACTACTGCTCAGGATCTTACAATACAAGCCTACTGGATCTCCCATTTTGGAATTGATTCACTTGGTACATGTTTCCATTTACCCGACCTCCCACACAGCGATGCCATGGCCATGTATCACAAAATTCCATACGTGACACTGTGCAACATGACACACTTCATTGTGCAGTGTGACCAATTATTGTGGCCTGCATTATAATGTAGTCTTGCTTGCAGACTCTTTTCAACATGCATTGCGAGGCCAGGGGAGCAGAGGACACCTTCCGAGCTAGGAACAACTTCATAAACACAATCCTGTTTTCGGACAATGCAGCAGAACTCCGAATGATGTGGTCGTTAGTGGGTGTCTTCACCGGAAATGGCATGGCAGCCATTAAAGTAGAGCATAACCAGCCTCGCGAAGTCGCAACGCAGTCAATCGATCAACAGGACCAGCAGTGGCAGGGTAGATATGTGTTCACACGCACGCAGAAAGAACGGAAGAAAAGCAAAGCATAAAACAAGTAACAAAAGCATAAAATCATAACGGGGGTAAATACACTCGTGACGACAAGTCTACCACGGCCACTGCTGAGCCATAATTCAATGGTTCGAATCCGCGTGGGAATTTCTGTATAGCGACAAGACTCGTGTTTACCACCAACCACATCAAATGGTGTGTGAGGGTGAGCAGGGCTCACAGGACATAGCTACAGCAAGCATCAAGAACATGTGAATGGCTTCATTGCAAAACGCGCTAAACGCCAATCTCATGCATATAGCGTTTTCGGTGTCAATCGAATCAGCAGGGATCACTGCATGTGATGGCCAAAAAGAATTATCCAAAACGAGACATATCCCACTGAAAATCAACGTTGAAGTTGACGTTCTACTGCAAAACGCGATAAACACCACCGATGTTTTCGAGCAAAGTGCGACATATCCTGTCACGCGGGCCAGCGTGACCTGTGACAAGCCAGCGATCGCGAGTGCTGGCGCAGCACGTGGCAAACATCGCTAGACTGAGTCTAAGCAAAATGTCGATGTCAGAGTTCAAAGTACAGTGTTTTCGTGTTGTTCCTTTGTAGCAGCTACATCTACGTCGTTGTCATTTCGTTCTTTTCGTATCATCTTTTTCGTAGCTGTTGTTTTTTCGCTTTCGAAACTGCAAAGGGCAGTATGCTAGAGGCGTCAGGGATGGACGACGCTGCTGCTGCTGAGCTCCTTCAGAGTTCGGAACTCAGTGAAGTCGTTGCATTTGTATTTTCTAATCTCATAATGCTGATTAGTCCGGCGAATATATCTGGTTTTGCCCAAAAAATATTGAAGAATCACCTTGCTTGAGATAATGGATGGCCCCTGATTTTCGAGAAAGCCTGTATTTGCATACATCACCCTACTCTTCTCATCTGCTAAGTTAGATTTGACCCAAACCTACCCAGTTGTTGATCACAGAAAATTGCTCCTCCTGAAAATTGGTCAAAACGGATTTATTATCGTTTTGCAATGAAGCCCTTCATGTGTAACATGAATGACTTCACAAAGTCATGACAGTGATTGGCAGCATCACATATTAATAGAATGACTTTCTGAGTGCGGTTATTGCTCTACTATAGTCTGCACGACCAAAGTGACCTCAAGGTGGTTCGGTTCAGGTGTGACAGTAAGAGAACCCGTAGTTTGCAGCGTAGGTCCCAAACAAGTGCCACAAACCCATATTGGCGGACAGCAGCTATGGCCGCTAGCGCGTGACGAAACAGGACAAACGCCATTTCCCTCCAGAGGATGTTGTCTGTCCAGCAGTAGCCTTCTTCCGAAATAGCTGGACAAACAATAAGGAGAAGTATATTGGTAAAGAGAATGCGTTACTGTGTCACTGTCACTTTATATTAGCTGGGAACAACCTCCCACATACCGTGATGCAAGGCGACCAGTAGGAAACACAAAACATTAAAAAAATCTCTCACCTCGCAAGCATTTCACATAAGAACCACAGGAAACTCCAGACTTACTGAAACGGCACGGCACGAAGACGACCACGATGCTTCGTCTTGCGGATTGCGTAGTCCAACAGCCACTTAAATTATAGTTCCTACTTCTTGCTTGAGCCGAGCCCGCGCGAGAGCCATGCGTGGCGAGCGAGCCGCCAAATCATGGAATGAAAGCTAAGGCAACACCAGTTGAAGGGCTGAATGATGTCGAGGCCAATAGGTCATTGCTGCACCCCAGGCTTTAAATCACTGAGTAAGAAGGTATTCCTTCCAGTTTACAGCCCGTCTTCTCTGCTGCGTATCAGGACCATTTCGTTGTCGGAGAAGGACCCAGGACCAAAACCGCTAGCGGCTAGCAGTACTACATGTAGACTCTACCTGAAACAGATAAAGAATGCAGAGCACACGATACACAAAAATAAAAAAACATTTAGACCAAATCAGGAGTAAACCCTCAAAATGGTGGAAGCATGAGAATGATTTAAAAAAATAATAACTGTTGCAATGTCGGACACAGGTGCGCTAACCAAAAACTTCAACCACGGGTAAGGTGCTTTTCAAACCAAGCCACCTTGGAAGGAAAGCTATTGGAAGACACAACTACACAAACGACGTTATTTGCTATTTGCATTCCATTCCTACTGAGGACATTTCGGATAAGCAAACACTCACCATTTCTTTCCCAAAAATAATCCGTCTCTTTGCTTGCTAGCGCCGGTCATGAAAGAAGAGCCGATGATAGGCGAACTGGTCTGCCAAACCCATGCTACAAAATTGTTATACTGCCGCCAGCCAAACCATGAGAAAGCGAGGGCCAAACGAGTAAGGAGCCACAACGGCTTCTCTCTTCAAGGAAGAAGAACATCTACAACAACCACGAGGAAGACGACCGCTTTGCAGGACCGTTAGCGGGAGCATGCGCATTAGTCTCTTTTCATCACATGCTTGACGCTGATTGGCTGAGCGATGTGACGTTGAATTATGTGCAGATGCTACTGTTTCGGTTTGTGGAGTGTTTTGGCGCGCTGTTCCTGACCTTTCGACCCTTTGATATCAGAATACTGATCAAAAATTAGAACAGAACAATGACGATGGGTGTATTATGTATAGTTCGTCGAAGATTATCTGATCAGAGAGTCGTGAATTGAAACCAAGGCCAAGGGTCTTTCACGTCTTTTCGGTTCACCACTCTCTGGTAACAATATTGCTGATTGGGCTTTGGCAAGTAAAAGTTGGTTTCACAGCTAACCAAACGCAAATATAGATACAGGTTCCTTGTTCCTGGTTCAGGTTGCTGCTGACTGGAGTGCTGAGTCGTCTGATTCGTGTCATGATCATTGAGGCAAACCCAACGGCTCACATGAAAGATCAGCTCGTTTCGAATCTAATAAAACCAATACTGTATCACTAGTATAACCAGATGTCAGTATTTATAATAATAATATTTTTCTGTAGTTATATTGTTGTTTTGTTCACAGGAGTCACATATCCCTGAAGATGCCCTCTTGGGCGAAAATTTGGAAAGGAGTTTGAAGTTTGGTTTTGAGAGATTTGGAGAGACTTTAATTTTTTTTTTGTAGCCAAGGACTTTGTGCGGCCGTGGGCGGTGAAAGAAAATTAGAAATCATGACAAGGCTACAGAGGAGTTACGCCATCCTTATTAAATAATATATTATTATATTAAATTACTTCATCATAATATTATTCTGATGAAGCTCCTGTACTATTTGCAGACACAGTTGAAGAGTTCAGGTGAGGATGGATGGTGCCCTGATCTTGGCACAACCAAGCACACACACAGAGACAAAACAAAGTTTATGTAATAGTAATACCATGTACATAATCTGTATCTGTCTGTTTCCCTTTCTCTCTGTGTGTATCTTGTCTCGTTCTTCCTCTCTGTTGCTCTTTCCTTCTGCTTAATTAAGTCGTGAGGAGTTTAAAGAGAATGACCAGCCCATGATCGGCCATCACCAAGCTCATTTTTGTCCATAAAATACATGTCACTTGTACATGACATTGTGCACGTGCTACATGTAGCTTGTTCTTATTCCTGGAAAGGAATTTTACGCGGCGTTTGGGTCATTCTTTGAAAAGGTACACTGTACCTGATCGGAGAAAGTCACTCATAATAAATAGGCGACGAGGAAACAATAACTTTATTATACCGATAAATAGTATTAGAGAAGCGAGCTAATTTATTCACAATATTCTCTTTGTTCTTTGGGTAATGTCCGCTTAACAAATACTATCATAGCACTGAAAATAGGGAGGGAACCCGAAAGGTTTTGTCCGCACAATTCTAAACATAATTTACCAACCACTATACATGTGAACAAGTAACAGCACATGTAACTGCTTGTGTGAAGCATGTAATCGACGACAGTATTGCGTGCTTTTGGAAAGCAAAACTCAGAACAAACACTCAATGGATGATTCTTTCTTTGGATTATTTTGTGGTGGCTTTGAAAAAAGCCAGTTGAGGTTGTCGTCGTGCTTGGCGTCTACGCCAACAACATTTCGATGATTATCTGTGCCACTTCTACATAGAGTGCTAACAAGGCAAGCACTGCAAGGAGTAGTTCCGCGCCATCTTGTTCTGCCATTTTGGAAGAGGGATAGAGAGCGGTGAGTACTGAAGCAGTCAGTGGCTGGACAGTTCAGTAGTGACGAGTTGACCAAAGTCGTAAGCAGCATATAAAGGTTGAGCTGCGCGACTGTCTACATTCTAGTCTGTAAACCTGGCGTCCAGCCAGCATCACTGCACTGGAGAGCAGGTACTGGTAACCATGGTAACCGCATCAGTTCACCTCGCACAGTCTAGAACGGACTACCTCAAGTACATGATTGTACTACTGTCCTGGACATGGAAATCCGGTCGCACTTCTAGCGGCCCCAGGGAGCTGACCATGCATAAGCGGTAAACACATGCATAATTATGCGGTGCATGCAGCGCGCTGGTCGCATCGGATCTGTGAACTGCACGCAGCGTTCTGTACGCGCTGAGGGCGCCGGCCCCTGTCCATCGACTTGATTTACATGTCCGGTACAGTAGCTTGGTTGCGGCCCTAGGGTCTCTACTCCTTACTCTACGCCTTGGACATGCTGTCAACTAAACAACATGATTGTGTTCAACCAACCAAGGCTTATCCAATAACAGACTATGTAAGTACTGGTATCGATCTTTCCATCATATCACGATACTTATCAGTGCCAAAAGCACGTTACATAATTATAAAATTGGTAGAACCATTCTTTTTGACCTTTGTGTATACTTGTAAATGTATGTGCTATTTCAACATTATTGATGGCAGCAAAAGTGTACAATGTTCATGTGCACGTGCTATATGCTCAGCGTGTACAGAACGCTGCGTGCAGCTCACAGTCATATTGATCCGATACGACCAGCGCGCTGCATGTCGCGCATAACGGCATATGCATGTGTTTATCGCTTATCCAAGGCTGCATGGCCAGCTCCCTGCCCTGGGGCCGCTACACTTGCGACCGGATTTCCATGTCCGCGACAGTTGTACAATCACGTACTTGATGTAGTCCGTTCTAGACTGTGCGTGGTGAACTGCTGCGGTTACGAGTACCTGCTGCAGTGCGGAGCTGCTGGGTGGACGCCAGTTTCACAGACTAGACAGTCGCGCAGCTCAACCTTTATACGCTTACGACTTTGGTCAACTCGTCACTACTGAACTGTCCAGCCACTGACTGCTTCAGCACTCACCCCCTCTCCCTATCTCCATTTCATGATGCCAGAACAAACTGACCTGGAAATCTTTCTTGCAGTGCTTGCCATGATAGCACTGTATGTACTTGTGGCACAGATCACCATCGGTATGTTCGCGTAGACGACAACAACAGCAAGACAACCTCAACTGGCTTTTTTCAAAGCCACCACCAAATAATCCAAAGAAAGAATCATGCATTGAGTGTTTTATTTATTTATTTATTTATTTATGGATTCCCCAAAGGCCGAGGCCTAAGTCGAGGGGTCTCCGTTCATGGCTTACTGGGAATATATATCTGCAAAATTAAAACAGCCTGGAACCTCTCTGTTTTATCTGCAAAATTATAACATAAAGATTGAAGATTGAGAAGAGGAAGGGTTTTAACAAATGCGTACTGTAGAAATCAGCCATAACATTCGTTACTATGTTCAATGATAGAAACTCTGGAAGGAATAAAACCAGCGGGGTTCGAAGCGGGTGTTGGCAAAGATGGTACGGGCACGAGACACAAAGCAATGACCATTTTGGGTGGTTCTTATGTCAGTGGGGAAAGAATTCCAGGTGGCAGCGGTAACAATGAGGAAAGTGGCACGCGAGTAGGTGTTCGCCCTGGCAGCCGGGACAAGTTGGAGAGGGCGCCTCGCGCTGGTGGAGAGACAATAGCTCAGCTCCACAAGGGCAGTGGTCTGGTGGTGGACCAGCTGTTGTTCTGAGGTTTGCTTGCCAAAAGCACGCAAAACTGTCGTTGATTACATTTTGTACATGCTTTACACAAGCAGTACGTACATGTACATGTGTTGTACTCATACATGTGGATGTGCATTGTATGTACATGACACTTGTACGGTTTTCGGCGATAACATTCTTGTTTCTTCCCTAGTATCAGTGACTTTCTCCCCTCAGATACGTTTTCTAGGAATGACCCAAACGCCGCCGCGTTAAATTCCTTCCAGGAATAAGAACAAGCTACATATAGCACGTGCACATAAACATTGTACACTTTTGTTGCCATAAATAATGTTGAAATGGCACCATGATATGTAAAGTGCCTATGGCACTGATAAATTAATGTAGTATGCACGTGCACAATGTCATGTACATGTGACGTGTATTTTATGGACAAACATGAGCTGTTTGATGATTTCCGATCATAGGCTGGTCATTCCCTTTAAAATCCCCACCACTTCAGCAGAAGATAAGAGCACCCTCTCGCCAGGTGACCATGGCTACATGTGACCTACATAACTAACACATTTTATTGCGGCTACAGAATCTTTTGCGGCTACATGAACTATGTGTAGTTGACGTATACAAATTTTTTGTATACGTCAACTACACATAGTTCATGTACATGCGTGACATGTGGTATACACTGCAGATCCCCATCATGCATTGGGATTTATGTCATCCTACTTTATGCATGCTTGTCCCCCCCCCCCCCCCCCGAGCTGTATGATGAGATTGCAATGAACCAATGACATGAATGATGATATTGAACATGAATATTCTGATCATCATCGAGATCAGAAACCCAGGTGGAATGAAATCCTTCAGGATGACCAGGAAAACCACAGCTCAGCCCAGCACAATTCCTGCAATCCTGGGGAAATGGAGCTGTGTGTTTTCATGTGGCAATCCTGATGGTTCACATTCCGGTGCACACCGAACAACACAAAAACAGCCATCCGAGCACCATGTCACATGGTATACTAGCAGTGCACAGCATACAAAGCATACAGCATAATGCACAGCAACAAAGACTCCGAAGAGACAAAAGCGCTGTCCATGGCACACACAAGCCCTTCCCCTCCCAGGGTGACAGGTGTTCTGTTCTAGCCCACATGACCCATGAGGAAATAATAAATCCCGAGGATGGGGTCGGCTGCTGGTGATGACAATCTTGGCTGCCGGTTCCTTGACTTGGCTGCAATCGCTACGCACGCCGTCACTCCCAGTGGAGTGGCTCGTGCATCCGTGTATTTCGGAGCGCTGCCTGAGCGCTGAGGACATAGAGGAAGCGATACAAACACAACCAGAACCAGCAACAAAACATACATCGCCCTTGAGGCTAAACAGCCGTATCACCAACTGATACACTTATACGACACTGTATCCAAGTAGCCAATTCAAAAGCTTCTTGGAAATCACTCCATGCTACAATAGGAGTTGAAATTCAGCGCTCGGTAATTCCAGGAACCTACCCAGTAATGAAGAAAACCCAACGACTATGAAAATCGCCACCTTTTCATGAAATAATGCAAATAGACAGCAGCGGCATACTACATGCTGTGGTGAAGTCTCACTGGAAGGGAACCTGACCTATACACTGCTGGAGTACACGACTCGTTGAACAAGATAATATTATTATAGTAATTACCTTGCACGACGCTATCGACAATCACCACGTCCTCCCGTCCGGCCTGCGCTTGACCTGGGCTGAGGAGGAGAACCACACAGCAGAAAACAACACAGGATGAGCCTGTACTACGACTACATGTCCCCTAGCTACCTGCCCACCCAGTACATGCACCAGGGACCACATCAAGCATGCACAACCAAATGCCAATAAGAAATCTGCAGAGAAGTTGCTGGGCATGCAGGTTCTCCATGGAATGCTAGCCCGGGGTGGAGAAGGCATGCACTGCACAGGAAGTCAGCCCTGGACATGCAAGCGGGTGCTGGAGATGGGACAAACAATTCTCTGCAGGATTGCACAATAACTAGACAAACCATGCACAGCACAGGGATACTTAGACCACTTCCGGACGACGTCCATTGAATTGATAGCGCTGTCCGCCACCTTGACCAGTTGCGTTGACCGTCTTGATGGTCCTGGACTACAGGGAGGCACAGCAAACAGAGTTGTTAGACAGCAGAGCTATACATAAATTTGATGAACATGCATGGATGATGTGGTAGAATGCACAAATTGCCTAGCTATTGAATCACTTCCACTCCCCATTCCGTTGTAGGCATAGGTCTTTAGTCCAATTCCTCAAAGTGCTCGGAATTGCTTGCTTCTGGATTTCAATTTCCTGCAGAATTTTGAAATTTATTGAAAGCGTGGTGCAGAGGTATTCAGTAAGGAAGAAAGTATGGTAAAATGTGATCTATGGCACACTGGGACAGTGAACAGTGTAAGACTCTCACTACAGCTTCTTGCTATATGTGGAAACTTTCCAGGTGTGGAGGAGAGTGAAAGAAGATGGCAACTAGTCGCCTGGAAAAATGGGGAGAGGAAGTTGATCCAAGCAAACATCACAGGAATACTTAGGGTTTATGGTAGCCGATCCTCTCCTCCGCCGTTCTCCCTGGAAAAGAAGATGGAACAGAGCAAAACAAAAGACTCAGCTGGTAGAAAAAGCAAAATAGGAAAACAGCCAAGAGATAACTATATGCGAACAGGAAGACTCAACATGATAGGATGAGACCAAACTGCTCATCTCATCAGTTGGTGACTACATCATAACATAGGCCATGCAGCATAGGACCACTGTTTATAAAACCAGGCAACAGGAAGTGTAGACATGATGCAGGCTATTGTGCAAATCACTTTATTGCATCACGTGACCAAACTCAAATACACCTTAGCAGTAGACTACGCGTGGAGTCATCACTGGAGTTGTCAAACGCTTTGTCGCTAAGTGGGCCAGTTGCAAGTTTGTAAGTTGCTCAAACCCAAGCACATACTCACTTCAGCTGGCGAATCTGAGGAAAACCTACTCATAACGATGTTGACTGCTTCACGTTCGCTGCCTTAGCTCCGAAGAGCATCGCTGTCCATGATGCCACCGGTGATTCATATCACATAACACAAAGATTACCTGTCCACTGGCATGGCGAAGCACGAGCTGCTAAACGGAAGGCATGTCAAGCATTGAGCACCACGCACTGGGCACAAACATATTGCATGTGAAGCGGTTTTCTGGATATCGCGCCATTTTGGTGCGATATCCTGTGGCAAGTCAAGGAACCGGCCAAGCTTGTCATCACCAGCAGCACCCCTCCCTATATTTCCCCATGGGCTGAACAGAACACCTGTCATTTTTGGACAACCCTTTCACAAATTTCCCAAAACCCAAAACATGGCTGGTTCCGGGTGAAAAAATGGAAATAATATGACGACGATGATGCTGACGATAGTGAAGCTTCCTGTAGATGCATTACGAGACAGTACAGCGGAGAACACACACCCAGCACATGCATACTGCACACACACACACACACACGCTCCTGCCAGTCATGAACACATGCATCGGCATGCACCAGAGAGCACAAAAACACATAATGCTGTCAAACAGAGTGGCGAAGAGCGACAAGGGAAATGACAGGTGAGGTTGAAAAATTTGAGACACGAGCGAGTTATAAGTGGTTTGACTCATCACTGTATCCCTAGTCCAGAATGCCTGACTGGAGATCTAAGATTTTCTACGTGTTAAAATCCTCAGTCAAGTTTATGATGACGGCTCTCATCCATGCATGGATGCAGCAAACAGGATTTTCAATCTTTGACGACGTTGGTGGCAAGTCTGATCTTCTCATCTCCTACCTCTGTAGGCGCTGCATCTGCTCATTGATCCTTAAGTGCGGTGGCTTTCCAACGGATGCGGAAAACTCAACCTCTAGCCGAGTCTCATGTGAACCGTGAACGACTCTCTCACACCACTGGTTAGCAACAAGCAGAGTGGCCCAGCATCAGTTCTGCCTCCCCATCCCAACCTCCCAATTCACATCTTTTAGGCGCACTCTGACATTGCCAGGTCTGGACCATCTCACAAGCTAGCCTAAATCCAATTAGAGCTTTTGAGCTCAGGTATCTGCATGAGCTGCTTGGCATCAAAAATTATGATCCTCGCAAAAATGAGTCAGTACTGCAGGAAATCAAGAATGCTATCGCCCGGTCACACACTTTGATTCAAGTGTTAACCGCATCAAGTCAAAGTGGTTTGGACATGTAGCAAGGCATCAGGATAGCTACTACCACTATTTCTTGGTTGGAATGGTGCCTGGATCAAGACCCCGTGGTCGCCCCCGTCACAATTGGTTCGCCAACATCAAAGACTGGACCAATGAATCTTACAATTCTCTCTTTCTCGTTGTTGCTGATCGTGATAGGTATAGGCAGCTTGTTTATCCGTGTAGTTAGGTTTTTTCTTTCTTTCTTTTTGATGCTGCTGCCTTATGACACACATGGCGCCACTATGACCAGAATGGTTATGGATTATACATACATACATACATACATACACCACTGGTTGGCAAAATGCAGAGTGGCCCAGTGCCAGTTTCTGCCTCTCCATCCCAACGTCCCAATTCACATCTTTTAAGGGGAACTTAAGCCTAAAATCAAATTTTCACCAGTTGTAGTCTTCGGGGTGCTGAGTCGAATGGTCTGGTCCGAGGAAGCTGAGATGCTCTCTTCCTCCTTTATTTCCAATCGAACTCGCCCACTTCCACCGAAACTGGGTGACTGCGCCCTACTAGATGGGGATTTGTATGCAAAATATCACTAAAAGCGCCATTTCGTTCTTATAAAAGCACGGATGACCGTGATTGGCCCATATGTTGTAGTCTTTTGGACGCTGAGTCGACTGGTTTTAGTCCAAAAAGGCTGTGCAGCGTTCGGGCCTTATTCCCAATCGAACATGGCGTAACAAATGGTCACGAGCGCCATCAGGCGACAACTTTCACACCAAGGTTCAACTCAAAGTTTCAACTCGAGTGACAGAAACTCGCTCAAATATGCTGTAATTTGTGGCCTGCAACGGTGATCAGGTGACTGGTGTATGCACGAGCACTCGATCATCACCAGGCAAACTTCCCCCTTAAGCTGCGTTCACAACTGGCGGGTGTACGCATGAAACCACCCGTTTGTGCGTATTTTGGCTGGCTTTTGGGGCGCCATGCGTACGGAAACGCACTGAAATGGAAATTCCAACATTTTGGAATTTTCAGCGCATATCAGGCACGTACCAGCGTACATGCGATTCACTTCGACTGGTGGGGTCAAAAAAGAGTTACTCGAAGGCGTCGCGCGTCCTAAACACAAGTCAAATTGCTGTTTTTGTGAAGGCCTGAGCGCACGTTCGGGCACGCATGAACCGCAAGCGTACTGCGTCAACGCGCCAGTTGGGAACACAGCTTTAGGCGCACCTCCCTGTAACTAGACTGTTTCCTTGTCTCACACACAGTATCATTATTCCGTTTGCCTGGTGATGACAGAGTGCCAAAACATTGCAAGTTAATGGAACTGATTCAGACTCTTAGTGCTGTGGGAATGGGTGCGTCCACCCAGGGACGTGAAGGCAGCAAGTGAGCAATGCTTTTTGTTTACCCCAGTTCTAGCACTCTAACTAAGAATATGTGGCCAGGTGATTTTTGACGGTACAGTATGGGGCATGCAGTGCTGCCAAACCAGCCGATATTTCGGACTGTGTCCGGTTATTGAAGGCTCTTCCGAAAACCGTTCCGGAAAAGGAAACATCCGAAAAGTAGCCAATATCAGGGATCAGTACTTTCCTATGCAGATGTCCTGTTTTCTTCACTTTTCAGCACAACTGAGACACAAATTTCTGTACATGTACTTCTAAGAAGGCTAGCGCTTGGCTGTGGAAGTGCAAAGTGACATGCCTGGATGGCATGCACACTGTACAGTATGTGACCACACTCATGCATTACAAATAATTATTTATGACAACTTCGGGGTGCCATATCAGTTACCATGGCAACGAAGCAAATTTTCATGGTATTTCGGGCGATATTTTGAAATCAACAACTAAATAATTTCTCTGGACAAATTTGCAGTGGAGAAAATTTCGCACCATGTGGCCAGCCTTGGCAAGCAGCGATGAAGGGTGTCCGATTTTAGGCGAAAATTATTTGGCAGCACTGGACATGTACGGGATAATGAGCCAGGCCTGGCACTTCACGTGATGATGGCCCTACGACCCCCCCCCCCCCCCACACACACACATTAATATTATTACAGATACGGTATAAAGGGTGTGGACCCTGGCTAGCACCAGACGCAACTAAAGTAACATCTTTTTTTTGCATAGCTTTAGGAATAAAAGTAAATTATCGGATCTGAAGGAACTCACAATGGCAGCTAACACCCAGTAAATCCATGGTATTGATGCTTTGAGCCAATTTAAAATGCTTTGGTGTTCACCACACCTCATTCCACTGGGTTTGGCCAGTGACGAGCTCCGATAAGACTTAGAACCAAGGAAGATATAGGGAAAGCTAGCCCATATTCAGTTTTGGCCATAAGGCAGAATATGTTAGAGCCCTTTCTTTTCACTAAGCTTGACATACAGTGTTGCTCAATGAAAACCGATCAAGCCAGTGAATGCCACACCGGGCGCTGTGCAGCCCTAGGCCTGCAAACACTGGGATGTGAACTCGTGCAGGTACAAACTTGATTCACGCGATCGGATTCCGCAGAGCAGCATTATTTCAAGGGTGGTGTCTCCTCCTTGCCTTCCCCTCAACAACTGAAGTCAGGTACGCAATCCTAGATGGGTCTGTCAGGGGTGAAAATAACCATTGCTCAAACTGGGAAATTGTTACCTATCAACTCATGTTTTGTACGTCGATGCTCCAACCATTGCCAACCTAGCGCCCAAAAGGGAGGAGAGATAAGGCACAATACAATAGCATACTGGGTTACCGGATGTAGTTCAAAAGTCGGCATATCTTTTCCGTGTCTTGGCATCCACTATTGTCCTTCTGGCATTGCGCTGGTATTGCAGGAGTACACCAGCAAGTCTTGAATGCTGACTTGGATAACAGGAAGTGCATCCACCACGCCCAGCCAACACACACTGGCACACTCAAACATACTCACATTCCACGATGGTGACATGCACGTACACACACCAGAAGAGAATGCACAGGTTAGTCACTGTGATCAGCGACATGCCAAAGAGCCAGTAGGGGTACTGGTGTGGCCAACATGATCGCACCAGTTACCCTACAGGCATACACGCATCATCTACCCCCCCCCCCCCCCCCATGGAGCTCAACAGGGCAAATCCACCTGAATGGGAATATGCCAATGGAATCTTATCCTTGATTTGAAATTTACCTCAATTGTACGCGTGGGATCAGAGGGTCAGGAGTTCACGTGTCGTCACCACCAGTAACAGCTCTTCTGTCAGAGGGGCGACTTTGATTGTGATTCGAGCTGCATCCTAGTGGCAAGAAAAAAATTACCTTTTGTTTTCCTTGTCAATGGTCACCGGGTCACTACTGCTCAGGATCTTACAATACAAGCCTGCTGGATCTCCCATTTGGAATTGATTCACTTGGTACATGTTTCCATTTACCCGACCTCCCACACAGCGATGCCATGGCCATGTATCACAAAATGACGTACGTGACACTGTGCAACATGACACACTTCATTGTGCAGTGTGACCAATTATTGTGGCCTGCATTATAATGTAGTCTTGCTTGCAGACTCTTTTCAACATGCATTGCGAGGCCAGGGGAACAGAGGACACCTTCCGAGCTAGGAACAACTTTATAAACACCATCCTGTTTTCGGACAATGCAGCAGAACTCCGAATGATGTGGTCGTTAGTGGGTGTCTTCACCGGAAATGGCATGGCAGCCATTAAAGTAGAGCATAACCAGCCTCGCGAAGTCGCAACGCAGTCAATCGATCAACAGGACCAGCAGTGGCAGGGTAGATATGTGTTCACACGCACGCAGAAAGAACGGAAGAAAAGAAAAGCATAAAACAAGTAACAAAAGCATAAAATCATAACGGGGGTAAATACACTCGTGTCGACAAGTCTACCACGGCCACTGCTGAGCCATAATTCAATGGTTCGAATCCGCGTGGGAATTTCTGTATAGCGACAAGACTCGTGTTTACCACCAACCACATCAAATGGTGTGTGAGGGTGAGCAGGGCTCACAGGACATAGCTACAGCAAGCATCAAGAAGAACATGTGAATGGCTTCATTGCAAAACGCGCTAAACGCCAATCTCATGCATATAGCGTTTTCGGTGTCAATCAAATCAGCAGGGATCACTGCATCTGATGGCCAAAAAGAATTCTCCAAAACGAGACATATCCCACTGAAAATCAACGTTGAAGTTGACGTTCTACTGCAAAACGAGATAAACACCACCGGTGTTTTCGAGCAAAGTGCGACATATCCTGTCACGCGGGCCAGCGTGACCTGTGACAAGCCAGCGATCGCGAGTGCTGGCGCAGCACGTGGCAAACATCGCTAGACTGAGTCTAAGCAAAATGTCGATGTCAGAGTTCAAAGTACAGTGTTTTCGTGTTGTTCCTTTGTAGCAGCTACATCTACGTCGTTGTCATTTCGTTCTTTTCGTATCATCTTTTTCGTAGCTGTTGTTTTTTCGCTTTCGAAACTGCAAAGGGCAGTATGCTAGAGGCGTCAGGGATGGACGACGCTGCTGCTGCTGAGCTCCTTCAGAGTTCGGAACTCAGTGAAGTCGTTGCATTTGTATTTTCTAATCTCATAATGCTGATTAGTCCGGCGAATATATCTGGTTTTGCCCAAAAAATATTGAAGAATCACCTTGCTTGAGATAATGGATGGCCCCTGATTTTCGAGAAAGCCTGTATTTGCATACATCACCCCACTCTTCTCATCTGCTAAGTTAGATTTGACCCAAACCCACCCAGTTGTTGATCACAGAAAATTGCTCCTCCTGAAAATTGGTCAAGACGGATTTATTATCGTTTTGCAATGAAGCCCTTCATGTGTAACATGAATGACTTCACAAAGTCATGACAGTGATTGGCAGCATCACATATTGATAGAATGACTTTCTGAGTGCGGTTATTGCTCTACTATAGTCTGCACGACCAAACTGACCTCAAGGTGGTTCGGTTCAGGTGTGACAGTAAGAGAACCCGCAGTTTGCAGCGTAGGTCCCAAACAAGTGCCACGAACCCATATTGGCGGACAGCAGCTATGGCCGCTAGCGCGTGACGAAACAGGACAAACGCCATTTCCCTCCAGAGGATGTTGTCTGTCCAGCAGTAGCCTTCTTCCGAAATAGCTGGACAAACAATAAGGAGAAGTATATTGGTAAAGAGAATGCGTTACTGTGTCACTGTCACTTTATTAGCTGGGAACAACCTCACACATACCGTGATGCAAGGCGACCAGTAGGAAACACAAAACATTAAAAAAATCTCTCACCTCGCAAGCATTTCACATAAGAACCACAGGAAACTCCAGACTTACTGAAACGGCACGGCACGAAGACGACCACGATGCTTCGTCTTGCGGATTGCGTAGTCCAACAGCCACTTAAATTATAGTTCCTACTTCTTGCTTGAGCCGAGCCCGCGCGAGAGCCATGCGTGGCGAGCGAGCCGCCAAATCATGGAATGAAAGCTAAGGCAACACCAGTGGAAGGGCTGAATGATGTCGAGGCCAATAGGTCATTGCTGCACCCCAGGCTTCAAATCACTGAGTAAGAAGGTATTCCTTGCAGTTTACAGCCCGTCTTCTCTGCTGCGTATCAGGACCATTTCGTTGTCGGAGAAGGACCCAGGACCAAAACCGCTAGCGGCTAGCAGTACTACATGTAGACTCTACCTGAAACAGATAAAGAATGCAGAGCACACGATACACAAAAATAAACAAAACATTTAGACCAAATCAGGAGTAAACCCTCAAAATGGTGGAAGCATGAGAATGATTTAAAAAAATAATAACTGTTGCAATGTCGGACACAGGTGCGCTAACCAAAAACTTCAACCACGGGTAAGGTGCTTTTCAAACCAAGCCACCTTGGAAGGAAAGCTATTGGAAGACACAACTACACAAACGACGTTATTTGCTATTTGCATTCCATTCCTACTGAGGACATTTCGGATAAGCAAACACTCACCATTTCTTTCCCAAAAATAATCCGTCTCTTTGCTTGCTAGCGCCGGTCATGAAAGAAGAGCCGATGATAGGCGAACTGGTCTGCCAAACCCATGCTACAAAATTGTTATACTGCCGCCAGCCAAACCATGAGAAAGCGAGGGCCAAACGAGTAAGGAGCCACAACGGCTTCTCTCTTCAAGGAAGAAGAACATCTACAACAACCACGAGGAAGACGACCGCTTTGCAGGACCGTTAGCTGGAGCATGCGCATTAGCTTCTTTTTATCACATGCTTGACGCTGATTGGCTGAGCGATGTGACGTTGAATTATGTGCAGATGCTACTGTTTCGGTTTGTGGAGTGTTTTGGCGCGCTATTCCTGACCTTTCGACCCTTTGATATCAGAATACTGATCAAAAATTAGAACAGAACAATGACGATGGGTGTATTATGTATAGTTCGTCGAAGATTATCTGATCAGAGAGTCGTGAATTGAAACCAAGGCCAAGGGTCTTTCACGTCTTTTCAGTTCACCACTCTCTGGTAACAATATTGCTGATTGGGCTTTGGCAAGTAAAAGTTGGTTTCACAGCTAACCAAACGCAAATATAGATACAGGTTCCTTGTTCCTGGTTCAGGTTGCTGCTGACTGGAGTGCTGAGTCGTCTGATTCGAGTCATGATCATTGAGGCAAACCCAACGGCTCACATGAAAGATCAGCTCGTTTCGAATCTAATAAAACCAATACTGTATCACTAGTATAACCAGATGTCAGTAATTATAATAATAATATATAATTATATTAAATTACTTCATCATAATTTTATATGTGTTTGGCGTTCAAAGGAGCCTCGCCTTTGCGAAGCAATGGCTGATTGCGCCCGCTTGCTTGCGACCCGTGTCATACCATCGGAGGGCCTCATTCCATTTCTTGCTGGTCGGCTAATTGCACTGGACAAGAAGCCTGGGGTCCGCCCAATCGGGGTTGGCGAGGTGCTGAGGCGCATTGTTGCTAAGGCGGTACTTCGTGTCGCAGCCCCGGATATTGAGAAAGCCTGCGGATTTATCCAGAAGTGTGCGGGCCAACCAGCTGGAATAGAGGCGGCCGTGCATGCGGTGCAGCGGATTTACAATGACGAGGAGACAGATGGAGTGCTGTTGGTGGATGCTCGCAATGCATTTAACAGCTTGAACAGAGAAGCGGCGCTACACAATGTCCAGCGGCTATGTCCTGCCCTCTCCAGCGTCATCATGAACTCCTATCAAACGGCTGCACGTTTATTTGTTGCAGGTGGAGGGGAAGTCAAGTCGAGTGAGGGAACCACTCAGGGCGACCCCCTCTCCATGGCCTTTTACGCAGTTGCCACCATACCGATCATCACTCGTCTCCAGGAGCAGCACACATCAGTCCGGCAGAGCTGGTATGCGGATGATTCCAGCGGAGCAGGTAGGCTGAGACAGATCCGGCTGTGGTGGGATGAGCTGCAGGCAATTGGACGGCGATACGGATACTTCACGAACTCCGAAAAGACCCAGCTCCTTGTCAAGCCGGAGCTGGAGCAGGAAACACGCCAAGTGTTTGCCGGGACAGGGATCCGGATTGTCACGGGGAGCTTGCGTTATCTCGGCTCCGAGATTGGATCGGAAGAGGCGGTCGCAGAAAGTGTGCAGCAACGGGTGGCGAAGTGGAAGGAAGAGCTGAAGAAGCTTACAGAGATTGCAAAAACAGAGCCACATGCTGCCTATGCTGCAATATCTCATGGTTTACGTGGTAGGTGGACCTACCTATTGCGTACAGTACCTTTCCCTGCACAATGCCTTACCGACCTTGACAAGGTGATCACGGAGGAGCTTCTACCTGCTCTAGCGGGCCGTGATTCCTTCCTACCAGAAGAATTGAACCTTCTCCGCCTGCCCTGTCGACTGGGGGGGGGGGGGGGGGGGATGGCCCTGCCGGGTTTTCAGCAAATGGGTACGGCAGAGCTCCCTGCGTCGAGAGCTGTAACGGCCCTTCAGGTGGAGGAGATTGTACACCAGAATGATCAATACACCCATAACTCCACGGAGGATGTTCGCCAGGCAGCCCTAAGCGAGAAGACACGGCTAGCGCATGACCGTCGTCAGAGGGAGCAGAATGATTTCGTCACGATCAAGAGCAGTGCGTCCCCTGCCCTGGCTCGTCGGCTGGAGAGTTTATCCACGAAAGGCGTGTCGAGTTGGCTCGGGGTATTGCCTCTGGCAGACCATGGTCACCATCTGTCCAAGGGAGACTTCCGCGACGCTCTAGCTCTCCGCTATGGTTGGTCTCTCTTGGACACACCAGCGAGCTGTGTGTGTGGGGAGCCGTTCGACGCCACGCATGCGATGATTTGCCCCCGCGGAGGTTTCCCGACAATTCGCCACAATGAAGTAAGAGATATCGTGGCGGATCTTCTGACGGAGGTATGCTCAGATGTGGCAGTCGAGCCTGTACTTGCTCCGATCACAGGCGAGGTGTTTTTATCGGCATCAACAAACACCGCGAACGACGCCCGAGCTGATGTCCGAGCTCGTGGGTTCTGGACCCGGGCTCAGAATGCGTTCTTCGATGTCCGGGTCTTCCACCCGGATGCAGCATCATACAAGAGCAAGCCCGTCAGTGATCTTCTGAAGCAACATGAGCGCCGCAAGAAGAGTGAGTATGCCGAGCGTATCAACAATGTCGACCGTGGTTCATTTACCCCTCTAGTCTTTACCACGGCGGGTTGTTGTGCTCCGGAGTGTACTGCATTCATTAAGCGGTTGTGTGCATTGCTGGCAACTGCCGATCGACCGTATGCCCAGCTAATGGCCTATGTGCGGTGTCGCTTGTCCTTCGCTTTGCTCAGGGCAGCCATAATGTGCATTCGCGGTGCACGTTCGGCCTACCATCGTCCAGTTAATGCGATGAGGGAGTTGGCCATTGTGGAGAGCGGCTTCTAAGCATGTGATTGAGTGGTCTCTGCATGTTGATCGGGTAGCGGAGTTCCATCACTGACACAGTGTGCGGGTATTGCATTATGAATTGGTTGAGTAGATAGTTCCGGGATTAATTCCGTGTTCGATATTGTTTATTTTTTACATATTTTTATTTTATTTTATTCGTGTTCGATATTGAATTTTAATTTTAACTTATTTATTGCTTTACAAATATTGTTTTTATTCCATTTCACATTTTTCATTCGTGTTGGGTTTAACTACTCACTGTACTGATACATGGTGATGATTGTGCTTTGCTTTGCCCGTAAAAGAGGCCTTCACTCTCGATCATAATATTATTCTGATGAAGCTCCTGTACTATTCGCAGACACAGTTGAAGAGTTCAGGTGAGGATGGATGGGGGCCTCGATCTTGGCACAACCAAGCACACACACAGAGAAAACAAAGTTTATCTAATAGTAATACCATGTACATAATCTGTATCTGTCTGTTTCCCTTCTCTCTGTGTGTATCTTGTCTCAATCTTCCTCTCTGTTGCTCTTTCCTTCTGCTTAATTAAGTCGTGAGGAGTTTAAAGAGAATGACCAGCCCATGATCGGCCATCACCAAGCTCATTTTTGTCCATAAAATACATGTCACTTGTACATGACATTGTGCACGTGCTACATGTAGCTTGTTCTTATTCCTGGAAAGGAAGTTTACGCGGCGTTTGGGTCATTCTTTGAAAAGGTACAATGTACCTGATCGGAGAAAGTCACTCATAATAAATAGGCGACGAGGAAACAATAACTTTATTATACCGATAAATAGTATTAGAGAAGCGAGCTAATTTATTCACAATATTCTCTTTGTTCTTTGGGTAATGTCCGCTTAACAAATACTATCATAGCACTGAAAATAGGGAGGGAACCCGAAAGGTTTTGTCCGCACAATTCTAAACATAATTTACCAACCACTATACATGTGAACAAGTAACAGCACATGTAACTGCTTGTGTGAAGCATGTAATCGACGACAGTATTGCGTGCTTTTGGAAAGCAAAACTCAGAACAAACACTCAATGGATGATTCTTTCTTTGGATTATTTTGTGGTGGCTTTGAAAAAAGCCAGTTGAGGTTGTCGTCGTGCTTGGCGTCTACGCCAACAACATTTCGATGATTATCTGTGCCACTTCTACATAGAGTGCTAACAAGGCAAGCACTGCAAGGAGTAGTTCCGCGCCATCTTGTTCTGCCATTTTGGAAGAGGGATAGAGAGCGGTGAGTACTGAAGCAGTCAGTGGCTGGACAGTTCAGTAGTGACGAGTTGACCAAAGTCGTAAGCAGCATATAAAGGTTGAGCTGCGCGACTGTCTGCATTCTAGTCTGTAAACCTGGCGTCCAGCCAGCATCACTGCACTGGAGAGCAGGTACTGGTAACCATGGTAACCGCATCAGTTCACCTCGCACAGTCTAGAACGGACTACCTCAAGTACATGATTGTACTACTGTCCTGGACATGGAAATCCGGTCGCACTTCTAGCGGCCCCAGGGAGCTGACCATGCATAAGCGGTAAACCATGGTAAACACATGCATAATTATGCGGTGCATGCAGCGCGCTGGTCGCATCGGATCTGTGAACTGCACGCAGCGTTCTGTACGCGCTGAGGGCGCCGGCCCCTGTCCATCGACTTGATTTACATGTCCGGTACAGTAGCTTGGTTGCGGCCCTAGGGTCTCTACTCCTTACTCTACGCCTTGGACATGCTGTCAACTAAACAACATGATTGTGTTCAACCAACCAAGGCTTATCCAATAACAGACTATGTAAGTACTGGTATCGATCTTTCCATCATATCACGATACTTATCAGTGCCAAAAGCACGTTACATAATTATAAAATTGGTAGAACCATTCTTTTTGACCTTTGTGTATACTTGTAAATGTATGTGCTATTTCAACATTATTGATGGCAACAAAAGTGTACAATGTTCATGTGCACGTGCTATATGCTCAGCGCGTACAGAACGCTGCGTGCAGCTCACAGTCATAATTATTGATCCGATGCGACCAGCGCGCTGCATGTCGCGCATAACGGCATATGCATGTGTTTATCGCTTATCCAGGGCTGCATGGCCAGCTCCCTGCCCTGGGGCCGCTACACGTGCGACCGGATTTCCATGTCCACGACAGTTGTACAATCACGTACTTGATGTAGTCCGTTCTAGACTGTGCGTGGTGAACTGCTGCGGTTACGAGTACCTACTGCAGTGCGGAGCTGCTGGGTGGACGCCAGTTTCACAGACTAGACAGTCGCGCAGCTCAACCTTTATACGCTGCTTACGACTTTGGTCAACTCGTCACTACTGAACTGTCCAGCCACTGACTGCTTCAGCACTCACCCCCTCTCCCTATCTCCATTCCATGATGCCAGAACAAACTGACCTGGAAATCTTTCTTGCAGTGCTTGCCATGATAGCACTGTATGTACTTGTGGCACAGATCACCATCGGTATGTTCGCGTAGACGACAACAACAGCAAGACAACCTCAACTGGCTTTTTTCAAAGCCACCACCAAATAATCCAAAGAAAGAATCATGCATTGAGTGTTTTATTTATTTATTTATTTATTTATGGATTCCCCAAAGGCCGAGGCCTAAGTCGAGGGGTCTCCGTTCATGGCTTACTGGGAATATATATCTGCAAAATTAAAACAGCCTGGAACCTCTCTGTTTTATCTGCAAAATTATAACATAAAGATTGAAGATTGAGAAGAGGAAGGGTTTTAACAAATGCGTACTGTAGAAATCAGCCATAACATTCGTTACTATGTTCAATGATAGAAACTCTGGAAGGAATAAAACCAGCGGGGTTCGAAGCGGGTGTTGGCAAAGATGGTACGGGCACGAGACACAAAGCAATGACCATTTTGGGTGGTTCTTATGTCAGTGGGGAAAGAATTCCAGGTGGCAGCGGTAACAATGAGGAAAGTGGCACGCGAGTAGGTGTTCGCCCTGGCAGCCGGGACAAGTTGGAGAGGGCGCCTCGCGCTGGTGGAGAGACAATAGCTCAGCTCCACAAGGGCAGTGGTCTGGTGGTGGACCAGCTGTTGTTCTGAGGTTTGCTTGCCAAAAGCACGCAAAACTGTCGTTGACTACATTATTTTGTACATGCTTTACACAAGCAGTACGTACATGTACATGTGTTGTACTCTTACATGTGGATGTGCATTGTATATACATGACACTTGTACGGTTGTCGGCGACAACATTCTTGTTTCTTCCCTATTATCAGTGACTTTCTCCCCTCAGATACGTTTTCTAGGAATGACCCAAACGCCGCCGCGTTAAATTCCTTCCAGGAATAAGAACAAGCTACATATAGCACGTGCACATAAACATTGTACACTTTTGTTGCCATAAATAATGTTGAAATGGCACCATGATATGTAAAGTGCCTATGGCACTGATAATGTAGTATGTACGCGCACAATGTCATGTACATGTGACGTGTATTTTATGGACAAACATGAGCTGCTTGATGATTTCCGATCATAGGCTGGTCATTCCCTTTAAAATCCCCACCACTTCAGCAGAAGATAAACGCACCCTCTCGCCAGGTGACCATGGCTACATGTGACCTACATAACTAACACATTTTATTGCGGCTACAGAATCTTTTGCGGCTACATGAACTATGTGTAGTTGACGTATACAAATTTTTTGTATACGTCAACTACACATAGTTCATGTACATGCGTGACATGTGGTATACACTGCAGATCCCCATCATGCATTATTCATTGTGATTTATGTCATCCTACTTTATGCATGCTTGTCCCCCCCCCCCCGAGCTGTATGATGAGATTGCAATGAACCAATGACATGAATGATGATATTGAACATGAATATTCTGATCATCATCGAGATCAGAAACCCAGGTGGAATGAAATCCTTCAGGATGACCAGGAAAACCACAGCTCAGCCCAGCACAATTCCTGCAATCCTGGGGAAATGGAGCTGTGGGTTTTCATGTGGCAATCCTGATGGTTCACATTCCGGTGCACACCGAACAACACAAAAACAGCCATCCAAGCACCATGTCACATGGTATACTAGCAGTGCACAGCATACAAAGCATACAGCATAATGCACAGCAACAAAGACTCCGAAGAGACAAAAGCGCTGTCCATGGCACACACAAGCCCTTCCCCTCCCAGGGTGACAGGTGTTCTGTTCTAGCCCACATGACCCATGAGGAAATAATAAATCCCGAGGATGGGGTCGGCTGCTGGTGATGACAAGCTTGGCTGCCGGTTCCTTGACTTGGCTGCAATCGCTACGCACGCCGTCACTCCCAGTGGAGTGGCTCGTGCATCCGTGTATTTCGGAGCGCTGCCTGAGCGCTGAGGACATAGAGGAAGCGAGACAAACACAACCAGAACCAGCAACAAAACATACTTCGCCCTTGAGGCTAAACAGCCGGATCACCAACTGATGCACTTATACGACACTGTATCCAAGTAGCCAATTCAAAAGCTTCTTGGAAATCACTCCATGCTACAATAGGAGTTGAAATTCAGCGCTCGGTAATTCCAGGGACCTACCCAGTAATGAAGAAAACCCAACGACTATGAAAATCGCCACCTTTTCATGAAATAATGCAAATAGACAGCAGCAGCGGCATACTACATGCTGTGGTGAAGTCTCACTGGAAGGGAACCTGACCTATACACTGCTGGAGTACACGACTCGTTGAACAAGATAATATTATTATAGTAATTACCTTGCACGACGCTATCGACAATCACCACGTCCTCCCGTCCGGCCTGCGCTTGACCTGGGCTGAGGAGGAGAACCACACAGCAGAAAACAACACAGGATGAGCCTGTACTACGACTACATGTCCCCTAGCTACCTGCCCACCCAGTACATGCACCAGGGACCACATCAAGCATGCACAACCAAATGCCAATAAGAAATCTGCAGAGAAGTTGCTGGGCATGCAGGTTCTCCATGCAATGCTAGCCCGGGGTGGAGAAGGCATGCACTGCACAGGAAGTCAGCCCTGGACATGCAAGCGGGTGCTGGAGATGCTGGGAGATGCGGGTGCTGGGACAAACAATTCTCTGCAGGATTGCACAATAACTAGACAAACCATGCACAGCACAGGGATACTTAGACCACTTCCGGACGACGTCCATTGAATTGATAGCGCTGTCCGCCGCCTTGACCGGTTGCGTTGAGCGTCTTGATGGTCCTGGACTAGAGGGAAGCACAGCAAACAGAATTGTTAGACAGCAGAGCTATGCATAAATATGATGAACATGCATGGATGATGATGATGTGGTAGCATGCACATATTGCCTAGCTATTGAATCACTTCCACTCCCCATTCTGTTGTACGGATAGGTCTTTTTAGTCCAATTCCTCAAAGTGCTCGGAATTGCTTGTCTCTGGATTTCAATTTCCTGCAAAATTTGAAATTTATTGAAAGCGTGGTGCAGAGGTATTCAGTGAGGAAGAAAGCATGGTAAAATGTCATCTATGGCATACTGTGACAGTGAAGAGTGTAAGACTCTCACTACAACTTCTAGCTATATGTGGAAACTTTCAAGGCGTGGAGGAGAGTGAAAGAATATGGCAACTAGTCGCCTGGCAAAATGGGGAGAGGAAGTTGATCCAAGCAAACATCACAGGAATACTTAGGGTTTATGGTAGCCGATCCTCTCCTCCGCCATTCTCCCTGGAAAAGAAGATGGAACAGAGCAAAACAAAAGACTCAGCTGGCAGAAAAAGCAAAATAGGAAAACAGCCAAGAGATAACTATATGCGAACAGGAAGACTCAACATGATAGGATGAGACCAAACTGCTCATCTCATCAGTTGGTGACTACATCATAATATAGGCCATGCAGCATAGGAACACTGTTTATAAAACCAGGCAACAGGAAGTGTAGACATGATGCAGGCTATTGTGCAAATCACTTTATGGCATCACGTGACCAAACTCAAATACACCTGAGCAGTAGACTCCGCATGGAGTCATCACTGGAGTTGTCAAACGCTTTGTCGCTAAGTGGGCCAGTTGCAAGTTTGTAAGTTGCTCAAACCCAAGCACATACTCACTTCAGCTGGCGAATCTGAGGAAAACCTACTCATAACGATGTTCACTGCTTCGCGTTCGCTGCCTTAGCTCCGAAGAGCATCGCTGTCCATGATGCCACCGGTGATTCATATCACATAACACAAAGATTACCTGTCCACTGGCATGGCGAAGCTCGAGCTGCTAAACGGAAGGCATGTCAAGCATTGAGCACCACGCAGTGGGCACAAACATATTGCATGTTTTCTGGATATCGCGCCATTTTGGTGCGATATCCTGTGGCAAGTCAAGGAACCGGCCAAGCTTGTCATCACCAGCAGCACCCCTCCCTATATTTCCCCATGGGCTGAACAGAACACCTGTCATTTTTGGACAACCCTTTCACAAATTTCCCAAAACCCAAAACATGGCTGGTTCCGGGTGAAAAAATGGAAATAATATGACGACGATGATGCTGACAATAGTGAAGCTTCCTGTAGATGCATTACGAGACAGTACAGCGGAGAACACACACCCAGCACATGCATACTGCACACACACACACACACACACACACACGCTCCTGCCAGTCATGAACACATGCATCGGCATGCACCAGAGAGCACAAGAATACATAATGCTGTCAAACAGAGTGGTGCGGAGCGACAAGGGAAATGACAGGTGAGGTTGAAAAATTTGAGACACGAGCGAGTTATAAGTGGTTTGACTCATCACTGTATCCCTAGTTCAGAATGCCTGACTGGAGATCTAAGATTTTCTACGTGTTAAAATCCTCAGTCAAGTTTATGATGACGGCTCTCATCCATGCATGGATGCAGCAAACAGGATTTTCAGTCTTTGACGACGTTAGCGGCAAGTCTGATCTTCTCATCTCCTACCTCTGTAGGCGCTGCATCTGCTCATTGATCCTTAAGGGCGGTGGCTTTCCAACGGATGCGGAAAACTCAACCTCTAGCCGAGTCTCATGTGAACCGTGAACGACTCTCTCACACCACTGGTTAGCAACAAGCAGAGTGGCCCAACGTCAGTTCTGCCTCCCCATCCCAACCTCCCAATTCACATCTTTTAGGCGCACTCTGACATTGCCAGGTCTGGACCATCTCACAAGCTAGCCTAACTCCAATTAGAGCTTTTGAGCTCAGGTATCTGCGTGAGCTGCTTGGCATCAAATACTATGATCATTGCAAAAATGAGTCAGTACTGCAGGAAATCAAGAATGCTATCGCCCGGTCACACACTTTGATTCAAGTGTTAACCGCATCAAGTCAAAGTGGTTTGGACGTGTACCAAGGCATCAGGATAGCTACTCCCACTACTTCTTGGTTGGAATGGTGCCTGTATCAAGACCATGGTCGCCCCTGTCACAATTGGTTCGCCAACATCAAAGACTGGACCAATGAATCTTACAATTCTCTCTCGCGCGTTGCTGCTGGTCGTGATAGGTATAGGCAGCTTGTTTATCCGTGTAGTTAGGTTTTTTCTTTCTTTCTTTTTGATGCTGCTGCCTTATGACACACATGGCGCCCCTACGACCAGAATGGTTATGGATTATACATACATACATACATACACCACTGGTTGGCAATATGCAGAGTGGCCCAGTGCCAGTTTCTGCCTCTCCATCCCAACCTCCCAATTCACATCTTTTAAGGGGGAACTTAAGCCTAAAATCAAATGTTCACCAGTTGTAGTCTTCGGGGTGCTGAGTCGAATGGTCTGGTCCGAGGAAGCTGAGACGCTCTCTTCCTCCTTTATTTCCAATCGAACTCGCCCACTTCCACCGAAACTGGGTGACTGCGCCCTACTAGATGGGGATTTGTATGCAAAATATCACTAAAAGCGCCATTTCGTTCTTATAAAAGCACGGATGACCGTGATTGGCCCATATGTTGTTGTCTTTTGGACGCTGAGTCGACTGGTTTTAGTCCAAAAAGGCTGCGATGCAGCGTTCGGGCCTTATTCCCAATCAAACATGGCGTAACAAATGGTCACGAGCGCCATCAGGCGACAACTTTCACACCAAGGTTCAACTCAAAGTTTCAACTCGAGTGACAGAAACTCGCTCAAACATGCTGTAATTTGTGGCCTGCAGCCACGGTGATCAGGTGACTGGTGTATGCACGAGCACTCTATCATCACCAGGCAAACTTCCCCTTTAAGCTGCGTTCACAATTGGCGGGTGTACGCATGAAACCACGCGTTTGTGCGTATTTTGGCTGGCTTTTGGGGCGCCATGCGTACGGAAACGCACTGAAATGGAAATTACAACATGTTGGAATTTTCAGCGCATATCAGGCACGTACCAGCGTACATGCGATTCACTTCGACTGGTGGGGTCAAAAAAGAGTTACTCGAAGGCATCGCGCGTCCTAAACACAAGTCAAATTGCTGTTTTTGTGAAGGCCTGAGCGCACGTTCGGGCACGCATGAACCGCAAGCGTACTGCGTCAACGCGCCAGTTGGGACCACAGCTTTAGGCGCACCTCCCTGTAACTAGACTGTTTCCTTGTCTCACACACAGTATCATTATTCCGTTTGCCTGGTGATGACAGAGTGCCAAAACATTGCAAGTTAATGGAACTGATTCAGACTCTTAGTGCTGTGGGAATGGGTGCGTCCACCCAGGGACGTGAAGGCAGCAAGTGAGCAATGCTTTTTTGTTTCCCCCAGTTCTAGCACTCTAACTAAGAATATGTGGCCAGGTGATTTTTGACGGTACAGTATGGGGCATGCAGTGCTGCCAAACCGGCCGATGTTTCGGACTGTGTCCGGTTATTGAAGGCTCTTCCGAAAACCGTTCCGGAAAAGGAAACATCCGAAAAGTAGCCAATATCAGGGATCAGTACTTTCCTATGCAGATGTCCTGTTTTCTTCACTTTTCAGCGCAACTGAGACACAAATTTCTGTACACGTACTTCTAAGAAGGCTAGCGCTTGGCTGTGGAAGTGCAAAGTGACATGCCTGGATGGCATGCACACTGTACAGTATGTGACCACACTAATGCATTAGAAATAATTATTTCTGACAACTTCGGGGTGCCATATCAGTTACCATGGCAACGAAGCAAATTTTCATGGTATTTCGGGCGATATTTTGAAATCAACTAAATAATTTCTCTGGACAAATTTGCAGTGGAGAAAATTTCGCACCATGTGGCCAGCCTTGGCAAGCAGCAATCAAGGGTGTCCGATTTTAGGCGAAAATTATTTGGCAGCACTGGACATGTACGGGATAATGAGCCAGGCCTGGCACTTCACGTGATGATGGCCCTACGACCCACCCCCCCCCCCCCCCACACACACACATTAATATTATTACAGATACGGTATAAAGGGCGTGGACCCTGGCTAGCACCAGACGCAACTAAAGTAACATCTTTTTTTTGCATAGCTTTAGGAATAAAAGTAAATTATCGGATCTGAAGGAACTCACAGTGGCAGCTAACACCCAGTAAATCCATGGTATTGATGCTTTGAGCCAATTTAAAATGCTTTGGTGTTCACCACACCTCATTCCACTGGGTTTGGCCAGTGACGAGCTCCGATAAGACTTAGAACCAAGGAAGATATAGGGAAAGCTAGCCCATATTCAGTTTTGGCCATAAGGCAGAATATGTTAGAGCCCTTTCTTTTCACTAAGCTTGACATACAGTGTTGCTCAATGAAAACCAATCAAGCCAGTGAATGCCACACCGGGCGCTGTGCAGCCCTAGGCCTGCAAACACTGGGATGTGAACTCGTGCAGGTACAAACTTGATTCACGCGATCGGATTCCGCAGAGCAGCATTATTTGTTGTTGTTGTTGTTGTTGTTGTTGTGTTTATTTTAATTCGCAAACCAAACGGGCAGATCTGCCCAATGAAAAGGTGGCGAATGCAGATAGAAAGCAGTAATAAATGAAATTGGGGACTGATGTAATTAGGATAGAGGTATTTCAAGGGTGGTGTCCCCTCCTTGCCTTCCCCTCAACAACTGAAGTCAGGTACGCAATCCTAGATGGGTCTGTCAGGGGTGAAAATAAACATTGCTCAAACTGGGAAATTGTTACCTATCAACTCACGTTTTGTACGTCGATGCTCCAACCATTGCCAACCTAGCGCCCAAAAGGGAGGAGAGATAAGGCACAATACAATAGCATACTGGGTTACCGGATGTAGTTCAAAAGTCGGCATATCTTTTCCATGTCTTTGCATCCACTATTGTCCTTCTGGCATTGCAGGAGTACACCAGCAAGTCTTGAATGGTGACTTGGATAACAGGAAGTGCATCCACCATGCCCAGCCAACACACACTGGCACACTCAAACATACTCACATTCCACGATGGTGACATGCACGTACACACACCAGAAGAGAATGCACAGGTTAGTCACTGTGATCAGCGACATGCCAAAGAGCCAGTAGGGGTACTGGTGTGGCCAACATGATCGCACCAGTTACCCTACAGGCATACACGCATCATCTACCCCCCCCCCCCCCCATGGAGCTCAACAGGGCAAATCCACCTGAATGGGAATATGTCAATGGAATATTATCCTTGATTTGAAATGTACCTCAATTGTACGCGTGGGATCAGAGGGTCATGAGTTCACGTGTCGTCACCACCAGTAACAGCTCTTCTGTCAGAGGGGCGACTTTGATTGTGATTCGAGCTGCATCCTAGTGGCAAGAAAAAAAATTACCTTTTGTTTTCCTTGTCAATGGTCACCGGGTCACTACTGCTCAGGATCTTACAATACAAGCCTGCTGGATCTCCCATTTGGAATTGATTCACTTGGTACATGTTTCCATTTACCCGACCTCCCACACAGCGATGCCATGGCCATGTATCACAAAATGACGTACGTGACACTGTGCAACATGACACACTTCATTGTGCAGTGTGACCAATTATTGTGGCCTGCATTATAATGTAGTCTTGCTTGCAGACTCTTTTCAACATGCATTGCGAGGCCAGGGGAGCAGAGGACACCTTCCGAGCTAGGAACAATTTTATAAACACCATCCTGTTTTCGGACAATGCAGCAGAACTCCGAATGATGTGGTCGTTAGTGGGTGTCTTCACCGGAAATGGCATGGCAGCCATTAAAGTAGAGCATAACCAGCCTCGCGAAGTCGCAACGCAGTCAATCGATCAACAGGACCAGCAGTGGCAGGGTAGATATGTGTTCACACGCACGCAGAAAGAACGGAAGAAAAGAAAAGCATAAAACAAGTAACAAAAGCATAAAATCATAACGGGGGTAAATACACTCGTGTCGACAAGTCTACCACGGCCACTGCTGAGCCATAATTCAATGGTTCGAATCCGTGTGGGAATTTCTGTATAGCAACAAGACTCGTGTTTACCACCAACCACATCAAATGGTGTGTGAGGGCGAGCAGGGCTCACAGGACATAGCTACAGCAAGCATCAAGAACATGTGCATGGCTTCATTGCAAAACGCGCTAAACGCCAATCTCATGCATATAGCGTTTTCGGTGTCAATCGAATCAGTAGGGATCACTGCATCTGATGGCCAAAAAGAATTCTCCAAAACGAGACATATCCCACTGAAAATCAACGTTGAAGTTGACGTTCTACTGCAAAACGCGATAAACACCACCGATGTTTTCGAGCAAAGTGCAACATATCCTGTCACGTGGGCCAGCGTTCAGAGTTCGGAACTCAGTGAAGTCGTTGCATTTGTATTTTCTAATCTCATAATGCTGATTAGTCCGGCGAATATATCTGGTTTTGCCCAAAAAATATTGAAGAATCACTTTGCTTGAGATAATGGATGGCCCCTGATTTTCGAGAAAGCCTGTATTTGCATACATCACCCTACTCTTCTCATCTGCTAAGTTAGATTTGACCCAAACCCACCCAGTTGTTGATCACAGATTTTATTATCGTTTTGCAATGAAGTCCTTCATGTGTAACATGAATGACTTCACAAAGTCATGACAGTGATTGGCAGCATCACATATTGATAGAATGACTTTCTGAGTGCGGTTATCATGGTTATTGCTCTACTATAGTCTGCACGACCAAACTGACCTCAAGGTGGTTCGGTTCAGGTGTGACAGTAAGAGAACCCGCAGTTTGCAGCGAAGGTCCCAAACAAGTGCCACAAACCATAAGAATGGCGGACAGCAGCTATGGCAGCTAGCGCGTGACGAAACAGGACAAACGCCATTTCCTTCCAGAGGATGTTGTCTGTCCAGCAGTAGCCTTCTTCCGAAATAGCTGGACAAACAATAAGGAGAAGTATATTGGTAAAGAGAATGCGTTACTGTGTCACTGTCAGTCTTTATATTAGGTGGGAACAACCTCCCACATACCGTGATGCAAGGCGACCAGTAGGAAACACAAAACATTTAAAATATCTTTCACCTCGCAAGCATTTCACATAAGAACCACAGGAAACTCCAGACTTACTGAAACGGCACGGCACGAAGACGACCACGATGCTTCGTCTTGCGGATTGTGTAGTCCAACAGCCACTTAAATTATACAAGTAGTTCCTACTTCTTGCTTGAGCCGAGCCCGCGCGAGAGCCATGCGTGGCGAGCGAGCCGCCAAATCATGGAATGAAAGCTAAGGCAACACCAGTGGAAGGGCTGAATGATGTCGAGGCCAATAGGTCATTGCTGCACCCCAGGCTTCAAATCACTGAGTAAGAAGGTATTCCTTGCAGTTTACAGCCCGTCTTCTCTGCTGCGTATCAGGACCATTTCGTTGTCGGAGAAGGACCCAGGTGAGAAACCGCTAGCGGCTAGCAGTACTACATGTAGACTCTACCTGAAACAGATAAGGAATGGAGAGCACACGATACACAAAAATAAAAAATCATTTAGACCAAATCAGGAGTAAACCCTCAAAATGGTGGAAGCATGAGATTGATTGAAAAAAATAATAACTGTTGCGATGTCGGACACAGGTGCGCTAACCAAAAACTTCAACCACGGGTAAGGTGCTTTTCAAACCAAGCCACCTTGGAAGGAAAGCTATTGGAAGACACAACTACACAAACGACGTTATTTGCTATTTGCATTCCATTCCTACTGAGGACATTTCGGATAAGCAAACACTCACCATTTCTTTCCCAAAAATAATCCGTCTCTTTGCTTGCTAGCGCCGGTCATGAAAGAAGAGCCGATGATAGGCGAACTGGTCTGCCAAACCCATGCTACAAAATTGTTATACTGCCGCCAGCCAAACCATGAGAAAGCGAGGGCCAAACGAGCAAGGAGCCACAACGGCTTCTCTCTTCAAGGAAGAAGAACATCTACAACAACCACGAGGAAGACGACCGCTTTGCAGGACCGTTAGCTGGAGCATGCGCATTAGCCTCTTTTCATCACATGCTTGACGCTGATTGGCTGAGCGATGTGACGTTGAATTATGTGCAGATGCTACTGTTTCGGTTTGTGGAGTGTTTTGGCGCGCTGTTCCTGACCTTTCGACCCTTTGATATCAGAATACTGATCAAAAATTAGAACAGAACAATGACGATGGGTGTATTATGTGTAGTTCGTCGAAGATTATCTGATCAGAGAGTCGTGAATTGAAACCAAGGCCAAGGGTCTTTCACGTCTTTTCGGTTCACCACTCTCTGGTAACAATATTGCTGATTGGGCTTTGGCAAGTAAAAGTTGGTTTCACAGCTAACCAAACGCAAATATAGATACAGGTTCCTTGTTCCTGGTTCAGGTTGCTGCTGACTGGAGTGCTGAGTCGTCTGATTCGTGTCATGATCATTGAGGCAAACCCAACGGCTCACATGAAAGATCAGCTCGTTTCGAATCTAATAAAACCAATACTGTATCACTAGTATAACCAGATGTCAGTATTTATAATAATAATATTTTTCTGTAGTTATATTGTTGTTTTGTTCACAGGAGTCACATATCCCTGAAGATGCCCTCTTGGGCGAAAATTTGGAAAGGAGTTTGAAGTTTGTTTTTGAGAGATTTGGAGAGACTTTAATTTTTTTTGTAGCCAAGGACTTTGTGCGGCCGTGGGCGGTGAAAGAAAATTAGAAATCATGACAAGGCTACAGAGGAGTTACGCCATCCTTATTAAATAATATATTATTATATTAAATTACTTCATCATAATATTATTCTGATGAAGCTCCTGTACTATTTGCAGACACAGTTGAAGAGTTCAGGTGAGGATGGATGGTGCCCTCGATCTTGGCACAACCAAGCACACACACAGAGAAAACAAAGTTTATGTAATAGTAATACCATGTACATAATCTGTATCTGTCTGTTTCCCTTCTCTCTGTGTGTATCTTGTCTCAATCTTCCTCTCTGTTGCTCTTTCCTTCTGCTTAATTAAGTCGTGAGGAGTTTAAAGAGAATGACCAGCCCATGATCGGCCATCACCAAGCTCATTTTTGTCCATAAAATACATGTCACTTGTACATGACATTGTGCACGTGCTACATGTAGCTTGTTCTTATTCCTGAAAAGGAATTTTACGCGGCGTTTGGGTCATTCTTTGAAAAGGTACACTGTACCTGATCGGAGAAAGTCACTCATAATAAATAGGCGACGAGGAAACAATAACTTTATTATACCGATAAATAGTATTAGAGAAGCGAGCTAATTTATTCACAATATTCTCTTTGTTCTTTGGGTAATGTCCGCTTAACAAATACTATCATAGCACTGAAAATAGGGAGGGAACCCGAAAGGTTTTGTCCGCACAATTCTAAACATAATTTACCAACCACTATACATGTGAACAAGTAACAGCACATGTAACTGCTTGTGTGAAGCATGTAATCGACGACAGTATTGCGTGCTTTTGGAAAGCAAAACTCAGAACAAACACTCAATGGATGATTCTTTCTTTGGATTATTTTGTGGTGGCTTTGAAAAAAGCCAGTTGAGGTTGTCGTCGTGCTTGGCGTCTACGCCAACAACATTTCGATGATTATCTGTGCCACTTCTACATAGAGTGCTAACAAGGCAAGCACTGCAAGGAGTAGTTCCGCGCCATCTTGTTCTGCCATTTTGGAAGAGGGATAGAGAGCGGTGAGTACTGAAGCAGTCAGTGGCTGGACAGTTCAGTAGTGACGAGTTGACCAAAGTCGTAAGCAGCATATAAAGGTTGAGCTGCGCGACTGTCTACATTCTAGTCTGTAAACCTGGCGTCCAGCCAGCATCACTGCATTGGAGAGCAGGTACTGGTAACCATGGTAACCGCATCAGTTCACCTCGCACAGTCTAGAACGGACTACCTCAAGTACATGATTGCACTACTGTCCTGGACATGGAAATCCGGTCGCACTTCTAGCGGACCCAGGGAGCTGACCATGCATAAGCGGTAAACACAATCATGCATAATTATGCGGTGCATGCAGCGCGCTGGTCGCATCGGATCTGTGAACTGCACGCAGCGTTCTGTACGCGCTGAGGGCGCCGGCCCCTGTCCATCGACTTGATTTACATGTCCGGTACAGTAGCTTGGTTGCGGCCCTAGGGTCTCTACTCCTTACTCTACGCCTTGGACATGCTGTCAACTAAACAACATGATTGTGTTCAACCAACCAAGGCTTATCCAATAACAGACTATGTAAGTACTGGTATCGATCTTTCCATCATATCACGATACTTATCAGTGCCAAAAGCACGTTACATAATTATAAAATTGGTAGAACCATTCTTTTTGACCTTTGTGTATACTTGTAAATGTATGTGCCATTTCAACATTATTTATGGCAACAAAAGTGTACAATGTTCATGTGCACGTGCTATATGCTCAGCGCGTACAGAACGCTGCGTGCAGCTCACAGTCATATTGATCCGATGCGACCAGCGCGCTGCATGTCGCGCATAACGGCATATGCATGTGTTTATCGCTTATCCAAGGCTGCATGGCCAGCTCCCTGCCCTGGGGCCGCTACACGTGCGACCGGATTTCCATGTCCACGACAGTTGTACAATCACGTACTTGATGTAGTCCGTTCTAGACTGTGCGTGGTGAACTGCTGCGGTTACGAGTACCTGCTGCAGTGCGGAGCTGCTGGGTGGACGCCAGTTTCACAGACTAGACAGTCGCGCAGCTCAACCTTTATACGCTGCTTACGACTTTGGTCAACTCGTCACTACTGAACTGTCCAGCCACTGACTGCTTCAGCACTCACCCCCTCTCCCTATCTCCATTCCATGATGCCAGAACAAACTGACCTGGAAATCTTTCTTGCAGTGCTTGCCATGATAGCACTGTATGTACTTGTGGCACAGATCACCATCGGTATGTTCGCGTAGACGACAACAACAGCAACACAACCTCAACTGGCTTTTTTCAAAGCCACCGCCAAATAATCCAAAGAAAGAATCATGCATTGAGTGTTTTATTTATTTATTTATTTATTTATGGATTCCCCAAAGGCCGAGGCCTAAGTCGAGGGGTCTCCGTTCATGGCTTACTGGGAATATATATCTGCAAAATTAAAACAGCCTGGAACCTCTCTGTTTTATCTGCAAAATTATAACATAAAGATTGAAGATTGAGAAGAGGAAGGGTTTTAACAAATGCGTACTGTAGAAATCAGCCATAACATTCGTTACTATGTTCAATGATAGAAACTCTGGAAGGAATAAAACCAGCGGGGTTCGAAGCGGGTGTTGGCAAAGATGGTACGGGCACGAGACACAAAGCAATGACCATTTTGGGTGGTTCTTATGTCAGTGGGGAAAGAATTCCAGGTGGCAGCGGTAACAATGAGGAAAGTGGCACGCGAGTAGGTGTTCGCCCTGGCAGCCGGGACAAGTTGGAGAGGGCGCCTCGCGCTGGTGGAGAGACAATAGCTCAGCTCCACAAGGGCAGTGGTCTGGTGGTGGACCAGCTGTTGTTCTGAGGTTTGCTTGCCAAAAGCACGCAAAACTGTCGTTGATTACATTTTGTACATGCTTTACACAAGCAGTACGTACATGTACATGTGTTGTACTCTTACATGTGGATGTGCATTGTATATACATGACACTTGTACGGTTGTCGGCGACAACATTCTTGTTTCTTCCCTATTATCAGTGACTTTCTCCCCTCAGATACGTTTTCTAGGAATGACCCAAACGCCGCCGCGTTAAATTCCTTCCAGGAATAAGAACAAGCTACATATAGCACGTGCACATAAACATTGTACACTTTTGTTGCCATCAATAATGTTGAAATGGCACCATGATATGTAAAGTGCCTATGGCACTGATAATTAGGGCTCAAACGATTAGTCCGATTAACCGGTTGCAGACCGGTTACGAAGAATTAACGGTTAACCGATAAAGATAACGGTTACGCGGTAACTTTTCAGTCAATTTTTCAAGTATCAGGTCGTTGCAAAGTGTGCACTTTCGCGGGCTGTCGCACGCGTACGCAATTTCTGGGCTGTCAACTCGGTCATATCTGGTCTCTTGGTGTGAGAGTATGTATGAATGAGCATGCAAGAGAATGTACAAGTGTGCGTTGTACTGAATAGGGTACATTTTTTGAATGAGTATAGTCAAATATACGGTTAAAAAAGAGTCCGCAGGATTGCCGTGGCTTATAGGTTATAACCGGTTAACCGACCGTTAGCTTAGCAGTTAACCGTCAGGGGTAAAACCGTGACCGTTTGAGCCCTACTGATAATGTAGTATGTACGTGCACAATGTCATGTACATGTGACGTGTATTTTATGGACAAACATGAGCTGTTTGATGATTTCCGATCATAGGCTGGTCATTCCCTTTAAAATCCCCACCACTTCAGCAGAAGATAAGAGCACCCTCTCGCCAGGTGACCATGGCTACATGTGACCTACATAACTAACACATTTTATTGCGGCTACAGAATCTTTTGCGGCTACATGAACTATGTGTAGTTGACGTATACAATTTTTTTGTATACGTCAACTACACATAGTTCATGTACATGCGTGACATGTGGTATACACTGCAGATCCCCATCATGCATTATTCATTGTGATTTATGTCATCCTACTTTATGCATGCTTGTCCCCCCCCCCCCCCCCGAGCTGTATGATGAGATTGCAATGAACCAATGACATGAATGATGATATTGAACATGAATATTCTGATCATCATCGAGATCAGAAACCCAGGTGGAATGAAATCCTTCAGGATGACCAGGAAAACCACAGCTCAGCCCAGCACAATTCCTGCAATCCTGGGGAAATGGAGCTGTGTGTTTTCATGTGGCAATCCTGATGGTTCACATTCCGGTGCACACCGAACAACACAAAAACAGCCATCCGAGCACCATGTCACATGGTATACTAGCAGTGCACAGCATACAAAGCATACAGCATAATGCACAGCAACAAAGACTCCGAAGAGACAAAAGCGCTGTCCATGGCACACACAAGCCCTTCCCCTCCCAGGGTGACAGGTGTTCTGTTCTAGCCCACATGACCCATGAGGAAATAATAAATCCCGAGGATGGGGTCGGCTGCTGGTGATGACAAGCTTGGCTGCCGGTTCCTTGACTTGGCTGCAATCGCTACGCACGCCGTCACTCCCAGTGGAGTGGCTCGTGCATCCGTGTATTTCGGAGCGCTGCCTGAGCGCTGAGGACATAGAGGAAGCGAGACAAACACAACCAGAACCAGCAACAAAACATACTTCGCCCTTGAGGCTAAACAGCCGGATCACCAACTGATGCACTTATACGACACTGTATCCAAGTAGCCAATTCAAAAGCTTCTTGGAAATCACTCCATGCTACAATAGGAGTTGAAATTCAGCGCTCGGTAATTCCAGGGACCTACCCAGTAATGAAGAAAACCCAACGACTATGAAAATCGCCACCTTTTCATGAAATAATGCAAATAGACAGCAGCGGCATACTACATGCTGTGGTGAAGTCTCACTGGAAGGGAACCTGACCTATACACTGCTGGAGTACACGACTCGTTGAACAAGATAATATTATTATAGTAATTACCTTGCACGACGCTATCGACAATCACCACGTCCTCCCGTCCGGCCTGCGCTTGACCTGGGCTGAGGAGGAGAACCACACAGCAGAAAACAACACAGGATGAGCCTGTACTACGACTACATGTCCCCTAGCTACCTGCCCACCCAGTACATGCACCAGGGACCACATCAAGCATGCACAACCAAATGCCAATAAGAAATCTGCAGAGAAGTTGCTGGGCATGCAGGTTCTCCATGCAATGCTAGCCCGGGGTGGAGAAGGCATGCACTGCACAGGAAGTCAGCCCTGGACATGCAAGCGGGTGCTGGAGATGCTGGGAGATGCGGGTGCTGGGACAAACAATTCTCTGCAGGATTGCACAATAACTAGACAAACCATGCACAGCACAGGGATACTTAGACCACTTCCGGACGACGTCCATTGAATTGATAGCGCTGTCCGCCGCCTTGACCGGTTGCGTTGAGCGTCTTGATGGTCCTGGACTAGAGGGAAGCACAGCAAACAGAATTGTTAGACAGCAGAGCTATGCATAAATGTGATGAACATGCATGGATGATGATGATGTGGTAGCATGCACAAATTGCCTAGCTATTGAATCACTTCCACTCCCCATTCTGTTGTACGGATAGGTCTTTTTAGTCCAATTCCTCAAAGTGCTCGGAATTGCTTGTCTCTGGATTTCAATTTCCTGCAAAATTTGAAATTTATTGAAAGCGTGGTGCAGAGGTATTCAGTGAGGAAGAAAGCATGGTAAAATGTCATCTATGGCATACTGTGACAGTGAAGAGTGTAAGACTCTCACTACAACTTCTAGCTATATGTGGAAACTTTCAAGGCGTGGAGGAGAGTGAAAGAATATGGCGACTAGTCGCCTGGCAAAATGGGGAGAGGAAGTTGATCCAAGCAAACATCACAGGAATACTTAGGGTTTATGGTAGCCGATCCTCTCCTCCGCCATTCTCCCTGGAAAAGAGGATGGAACAGAGCAAAACAAAAGACTCAGCTGGCAGAAAAAGCAAAATAGGAAAACAGCCAAGAGATAACTATATCATACTCATAACGATGTTCACTGCTTCGCGTTCGCTGCCTTAGCTCCGAAGAGCATCGCTGTCCATGATGCCACCGGTGATTCATATCACATAACACAAAGATTACCTGTCCACTGGCATGGCGAAGCACAAGCTGCTAAACGGAAGGCATGTCAAGCATTGAGCACCACGCACTGGGCACAAACATATTGCATGTGAAGCGGTTTTCTGGATATCGCGCCATTTTGGTGCGATATCCTGTGGCAAGTCAAGGAACCGGCCAAGCTTGTCATCACCAGCAGCACCCCTCCCTATATTTCCCCATGGGCTGAACAGAACACCTGTCATTTTTGGACAACCCTTTCACAAATTTCCCAAAACCCAAAACATGGCTGGTTCCGGGTGAAAAAATGGAAATAATATGACGACGATGATGCTGACGATAGTGAAGCTTCCTGTAGATGCATTACGAGACAGTACAGCGGAGAACACACACCCAGCACATGCATACTGCACACACACACACACACACACGCTCCTGCCAGTCATGAACACATGCATCGGCATGCACCAGAGAGCACAAGAACACATAATGCTGTCAAACAGAGTGGAGCGGAGCGACAAGGGAAATGACAGGTGAGATTGAAAAATTTGAGACACGAGCGAGTTATAAGTGGTTTGACTCATCACTGTATCCCTAGTTCAGAATGCCTGACTGGAGATCTAAGATTTTCTACGTGTTAAAATCCTCACTCAAGTTTATATAAGATTTTCTACGTGTTAAAATCCTCAGTCAAGTTTATGATGACGGCTCTCATCCATGCATGGATGCAGCAAACAGGATTTTCAGTCTTTGACGACGTTGGTGGCAAGTCTGATCTTCTCATCTCCTACCTCTGTAGGCGCTGCATCTGCTCATTGATCCTTAAGGGCGGTGGCTTTCCAACGGATGCGGAAAACTCAACCTCTAGCCGAGTCTCATGTGAACCGTGAACGACTCTCTCACACCACTGGTTAGCAACAAGCAGAGTGGCCCAGCGTCAGTTCTGCCTCCCCATCCCAACCTCCCAATTCACATCTTTTAGGCGCACTCTGACATTGCCAGGTCTGGACCATCTCACAAGCTAGCCTAAATCCAATTAGAGCTTTTGAGCTCAGGTATCTGCATGAGCTGCTTGGCATCAAAAATTATGATCCTCGCAAAAATGAGTCAGTACTGCAGGAAATCAAGAATGATATCGCTCGTTCACACACCTTGATTCAAGTGTTAACCGCATCAAGTCAAAGTGGTTTGGACGTGTACCAAGGCATCAGGATAGCTACTCCCACTACTTCTTGGTTGGAATGGTGCCTGGATCAAGACCCCGTGGTCGCCCCCGTCACAATTGGTTCGCCAACATCAAAGACTGGACCAATGAATCTTACAATTCTCTCTCGCGCGTTGCTGCTGGTCGTGATAGGTATAGGCAGCTTGTTTATCCGTGTAGTTAGGTTTTTTCTTTCTTTCTTTTTGATGCTGCTGCCTTATGACACACATGGCGCCCCTACGACCAGAATGGTTATGGATTATACATACATACATACATACACCACTGGTTGGCAATATGCAGAGTGGCCCAGTGCCAGTTTCTGCCTCTCCATCCCAACCTCCCAATTCACATCTTTTAAGGGGGAATTTAAGCCTAAAGTCAAATTTTCACCAGTTGTAGTCTTCGGGGTACTGAGTCGAATGGTCTGGTCCGAGGAAGCTGAGACGCTCCCTTCCTCCTTTATTCCCAATCGAACTCGCGCACTTCCACCGAAACTGGGTGACTGCGCCCTACTAGATGGGGATTTGTATGCAAAATATCATTTAAAGCGCCATTTCGTTCTTATAAAAGCACGGATGACCGTGATTGGCCCATATGTTGTATTCTTTTGGACGCTGAGTCGACTGGTTTTAGTCCAAAAAGAAACTCGCTCAAACATGATGCAATTTGTAGCCTGCAGCCACGGTGATCAGAGGTGACTGGTGTATGCACGAGCACTCTATCATCACCAGGCAAACTTCCCCTTTAAGCTACGTTCACAACTGGCGGGTGTACGCATGAAACCACGCGTTTGTGCGTATTTTGGCTTACTTTTGGGGCGCCATGCGTACGGAAACGCACTGAAATGGAATGTCCAACATGTTGGAATTTTCAGCGCGTATCAGGCGCGTACCAGCGTACATGCGATTCACTTCGACTGGTGGGGTCAAAAAAAGAGTTACTCGAAGGCGTCGCGCGTCCTAAACACAAGTCAAATTGCTGTTTTTGTGAAGGCCTGAGCGCACGTTCGGGCACGCATGAACCGCAAGCGTACTGCGTCAACGCGCCAGTTGGTAACACAGCTTTAGGTGCACCTCCCTGTAACTAGACTGTTTCCTTGTCTCACACACAGTATCATTATTCCGTTTGCCTGGTGATGACAGAGTGCCAAAACATTGCAAGTTAATGGAACTGATTCAGACTCTTAGTGCTGTGGGAATGGGTGCGTCCACCCAGGGACGTGAAGGCAGCAAGTAAGCAATGCTTTTTATGTTTCCCCCAGTTCGAGCACTCTAATTAAGAATATGTGGCCAGGTGATTTTTGACGGTACGGTATGGGGCATGCAGTGCTGCCAAACCGGCCGATGTTTCGGACTGTGTCCGGTTATTGAAGGCTCTTCCGAAAACCGTTCCGGAAAAGGAAACATCCGAAAAGTAGCCAAATATCAGGGATCAGTACTTTCCTGTGCAGAAGTCCTGTTTTCTTCACTTTTCAGTGCAACTGAGACACAAATTTCTGTACATGTACTTCTAAAAAGGCTAGCGCTTGGCTGTGGAAGTGCAAAGTGACATGCCTGGATGGCATGCACACTGTACAGTATGTGACCACACTCATGCATTACAAATAATTATTTATGACAACTTCGGGGTGCCATATCAGTTACCATGGCAACGAAGCAAATTTTCATGGAATTCTCCAAAACGAGACATATCCCACTGAAAATCAACGTTGAAGTTGACGTTCTACTGCAAAACGCGATAAACACCACCGATGTTTTCGAGCAAAGTGCGACATATCCTGTCACGCGGGCCAGCGTGACCTGTGACAAGCCAGCGATCGCGAGTGCTGGCGCAGCACGTGGCAAACATCGCTAGACTGAGTCTAAGCAAAATGTCGATGTCAGAGTTCAAAGTACAGTGTTTTCGTGTTGTTCCTTTGTAGCAGCTACATCTACGTCGTTGTCATTTCGTTCTTTTCGTATCATCTTTTTCGTAGCTGTTGTTTTTTCGCTTTCGAAACTGCAAAGGGCAGTATGCTAGAGGCGTCAGGGATGGACGACGCTGCTGCTGCTGAGCTCCTTCAGAGTTCGGAACTCAGTGAAGTCGTTGCATTTGTATTTTCTAATCTCATAATGCTGATTAGTCCGGCGAATATATCTGGTTTTGCCCAAAAAATATTGAAGAATCACCTTGCTTGAGATAATGGATGGCCCCTGATTTTCGAGAAAGCCTGTATTTGCATACATCACCCTACTCTTCTCATCTGCTAAGTTAGATTTGACCCAAACCTACCCAGTTGTTGATCACAGAAAATTGCTCCTCCTGAAAATTGGTCAAAACGGATTTATTATCGTTTTGCAATGAAGCCCTTCATGTGTAACATGAATGACTTCACAAAGTCATGACAGTGATTGGCAGCATCACATATTAATAGAATGACTTTCTGAGTGCGGTTATTGCTCTACTATAGTCTGCACGACCAAAGTGACCTCAAGGTGGTTCGGTTCAGGTGTGACAGTAAGAGAACCCGTAGTTTGCAGCGTAGGTCCCAAACAAGTGCCACAAACCCATATTGGCGGACAGCAGCTATGGCCGCTAGCGCGTGACGAAACAGGACAAACGCCATTTCCCTCCAGAGGATGTTGTCTGTCCAGCAGTAGCCTTCTTCCGAAATAGCTGGACAAACAATAAGGAGAAGTATATTGGTAAAGAGAATGCGTTACTGTGTCACTGTCACTTTATATTAGCTGGGAACAACCTCCCACATACCGTGATGCAAGGCGACCAGTAGGAAACACAAAACATTAAAAAAATCTCTCACCTCGCAAGCATTTCACATAAGAACCACAGGAAACTCCAGACTTACTGAAACGGCACGGCACGAAGACGACCACGATGCTTCGTCTTGCGGATTGCGTAGTCCAACAGCCACTTAAATTATAGTTCCTACTTCTTGCTTGAGCCGAGCCCGCGCGAGAGCCATGCGTGGCGAGCGAGCCGCCAAATCATGGAATGAAAGCTAAGGCAACACCAGTTGAAGGGCTGAATGATGTCGAGGCCAATAGGTCATTGCTGCACCCCAGGCTTTAAATCACTGAGTAAGAAGGTATTCCTTCCAGTTTACAGCCCGTCTTCTCTGCTGCGTATCAGGACCATTTCGTTGTCGGAGAAGGACCCAGGACCAAAACCGCTAGCGGCTAGCAGTACTACATGTACACTCTACCTGAAACAGATAAGGAATGCAGAGCACACGATACACAAAAATAAAAAAACATTTAGACCAAATCAGGAGTAAACCCTCAAAATGGTGGAAGCATGAGAATGATTTAAAAAAATAATAACTGTTGCAATGTCGGACACAGGTGCGCTAACCAAAAACTTCAACCACGGGTAAGGTGCTTTTCAAACCAAGCCACCTTGGAAGGAAAGCTATTGGAAGACACAACTACACAAACGACGTTATTTGCTATTTGCATTCCATTCCTACTGAGGACATTTCGGATAAGCAAACACTCACCATTTCTTTCCCAAAAATAATCCGTCTCTTTGCTTGCTAGCGCCGGTCATGAAAGAAGAGCCGATGATAGGCGAACTGGTCTGCCAAACCCATGCTACAAAATTGTTATACTGCCGCCAGCCAAACCATGAGAAAGCGAGGGCCAAACGAGTAAGGAGCCACAACGGCTTCTCTCTTCAAGGAAGAAGAACATCTACAACAACCACGAGGAAGACGACCGCTTTGCAGGACCGTTAGCGGGAGCATGCGCATTAGTCTCTTTTCATCACATGCTTGACGCTGATTGGCTGAGCGATGTGACGTTGAATTATGTGCAGATGCTACTGTTTCGGTTTGTGGAGTGTTTTGGCGCGCTGTTCCTGACCTTTCGACCCTTTGATATCAGAATACTGATCAAAAATTAGAACAGAACAATGACGATGGGTGTATTATGTATAGTTCGTCGAAGATTATCTGATCAGAGAGTCGTGAATTGAAACCAAGGCCAAGGGTCTTTCACGTCTTTTCGGTTCACCACTCTCTGGTAACAATATTGCTGATTGGGCTTTGGCAAGTAAAAGTTGGTTTCACAGCTAACCAAACGCAAATATAGATACAGGTTCCTTGTTCCTGGTTCAGGTTGCTGCTGACTGGAGTGCTGAGTCGTCTGATTCGTGTCATGATCATTGAGGCAAACCCAACGGCTCACATGAAAGATCAGCTCGTTTCGAATCTAATAAAACCAATACTGTATCACTAGTATAACCAGATGTCAGTATTTATAATAATAATATTTTTCTGTAGTTATATTGTTGTTTTGTTCACAGGAGTCACATATCCCTGAAGATGCCCTCTTGGGCGAAAATTTGGAAAGGAGTTTGAAGTTTGGTTTTGAGAGATTTGGAGAGACTTTAATTTTTTTTTTGTAGCCAAGGACTTTGTGCGGCCGTGGGCGGTGAAAGAAAATTAGAAATCATGACAAGGCTACAGAGGAGTTACGCCATCCTTATTAAATAATATATTATTATATTAAATTACTTCATCATAATATTATTCTGATGAAGCTCCTGTACTATTTGCAGACACAGTTGAAGAGTTCAGGTGAGGATGGATGGTGCCCTGATCTTGGCACAACCAAGCACACACACAGAGACAAAACAAAGTTTATGTAATAGTAATACCATGTACATAATCTGTATCTGTCTGTTTCCCTTTCTCTCTGTGTGTATCTTGTCTCGTTCTTCCTCTCTGTTGCTCTTTCCTTCTGCTTAATTAAGTCGTGAGGAGTTTAAAGAGAATGACCAGCCCATGATCGGCCATCACCAAGCTCATTTTTGTCCATAAAATACATGTCACTTGTACATGACATTGTGCACGTGCTACATGTAGCTTGTTCTTATTCCTGGAAAGGAATTTTACGCGGCGTTTGGGTCATTCTTTGAAAAGGTACACTGTACCTGATCGGAGAAAGTCACTCATAATAAATAGGCGACGAGGAAACAATAACTTTATTATACCGATAAATAGTATTAGAGAAGCGAGCTAATTTATTCACAATATTCTCTTTGTTCTTTGGGTAATGTCCGCTTAACAAATACTATCATAGCACTGAAAATAGGGAGGGAACCCGAAAGGTTTTGTCCGCACAATTCTAAACATAATTTACCAACCACTATACATGTGAACAAGTAACAGCACATGTAACTGCTTGTGTGAAGCATGTAATCGACGACAGTATTGCGTGCTTTTGGAAAGCAAAACTCAGAACAAACACTCAATGGATGATTCTTTCTTTGGATTATTTTGTGGTGGCTTTGAAAAAAGCCAGTTGAGGTTGTCGTCGTGCTTGGCGTCTACGCCAACAACATTTCGATGATTATCTGTGCCACTTCTACATAGAGTGCTAACAAGGCAAGCACTGCAAGGAGTAGTTCCGCGCCATCTTGTTCTGCCATTTTGGAAGAGGGATAGAGAGCGGTGAGTACTGAAGCAGTCAGTGGCTGGACAGTTCAGTAGTGACGAGTTGACCAAAGTCGTAAGCAGCATATAAAGGTTGAGCTGCGCGACTGTCTACATTCTAGTCTGTAAACCTGGCGTCCAGCCAGCATCACTGCACTGGAGAGCAGGTACTGGTAACCATGGTAACCGCATCAGTTCACCTCGCACAGTCTAGAACGGACTACCTCAAGTACATGATTGTACTACTGTCCTGGACATGGAAATCCGGTCGCACTTCTAGCGGCCCCAGGGAGCTGACCATGCATAAGCGGTAAACACATGCATAATTATGCGGTGCATGCAGCGCGCTGGTCGCATCGGATCTGTGAACTGCACGCAGCGTTCTGTACGCGCTGAGGGCGCCGGCCCCTGTCCATCGACTTGATTTACATGTCCGGTACAGTAGCTTGGTTGCGGCCCTAGGGTCTCTACTCCTTACTCTACGCCTTGGACATGCTGTCAACTAAACAACATGATTGTGTTCAACCAACCAAGGCTTATCCAATAACAGACTATGTAAGTACTGGTATCGATCTTTCCATCATATCACGATACTTATCAGTGCCAAAAGCACGTTACATAATTATAAAATTGGTAGAACCATTCTTTTTGACCTTTGTGTATACTTGTAAATGTATGTGCTATTTCAACATTATTGATGGCAGCAAAAGTGTACAATGTTCATGTGCACGTGCTATATGCTCAGCGTGTACAGAACGCTGCGTGCAGCTCACAGTCATATTGATCCGATACGACCAGCGCGCTGCATGTCGCGCATAACGGCATATGCATGTGTTTATCGCTTATCCAAGGCTGCATGGCCAGCTCCCTGCCCTGGGGCCGCTACACTTGCGACCGGATTTCCATGTCCGCGACAGTTGTACAATCACGTACTTGATGTAGTCCGTTCTAGACTGTGCGTGGTGAACTGCTGCGGTTACGAGTACCTGCTGCAGTGCGGAGCTGCTGGGTGGACGCCAGTTTCACAGACTAGACAGTCGCGCAGCTCAACCTTTATACGCTTACGACTTTGGTCAACTCGTCACTACTGAACTGTCCAGCCACTGACTGCTTCAGCACTCACCCCCTCTCCCTATCTCCATTTCATGATGCCAGAACAAACTGACCTGGAAATCTTTCTTGCAGTGCTTGCCATGATAGCACTGTATGTACTTGTGGCACAGATCACCATCGGTATGTTCGCGTAGACGACAACAACAGCAAGACAACCTCAACTGGCTTTTTTCAAAGCCACCACCAAATAATCCAAAGAAAGAATCATGCATTGAGTGTTTTATTTATTTATTTATTTATTTATGGATTCCCCAAAGGCCGAGGCCTAAGTCGAGGGGTCTCCGTTCATGGCTTACTGGGAATATATATCTGCAAAATTAAAACAGCCTGGAACCTCTCTGTTTTATCTGCAAAATTATAACATAAAGATTGAAGATTGAGAAGAGGAAGGGTTTTAACAAATGCGTACTGTAGAAATCAGCCATAACATTCGTTACTATGTTCAATGATAGAAACTCTGGAAGGAATAAAACCAGCGGGGTTCGAAGCGGGTGTTGGCAAAGATGGTACGGGCACGAGACACAAAGCAATGACCATTTTGGGTGGTTCTTATGTCAGTGGGGAAAGAATTCCAGGTGGCAGCGGTAACAATGAGGAAAGTGGCACGCGAGTAGGTGTTCGCCCTGGCAGCCGGGACAAGTTGGAGAGGGCGCCTCGCGCTGGTGGAGAGACAATAGCTCAGCTCCACAAGGGCAGTGGTCTGGTGGTGGACCAGCTGTTGTTCTGAGGTTTGCTTGCCAAAAGCACGCAAAACTGTCGTTGATTACATTTTGTACATGCTTTACACAAGCAGTACGTACATGTACATGTGTTGTACTCATACATGTGGATGTGCATTGTATGTACATGACACTTGTACGGTTTTCGGCGATAACATTCTTGTTTCTTCCCTAGTATCAGTGACTTTCTCCCCTCAGATACGTTTTCTAGGAATGACCCAAACGCCGCCGCGTTAAATTCCTTCCAGGAATAAGAACAAGCTACATATAGCACGTGCACATAAACATTGTACACTTTTGTTGCCATAAATAATGTTGAAATGGCACCATGATATGTAAAGTGCCTATGGCACTGATAATGTAGTATGTACGCGCACAATGTCATGTACATGTGACGTGTATTTTATGGACAAACATGAGCTGCTTGATGATTTCCGATCATAGGCTGGTCATTCCCTTTAAAATCCCCACCACTTCAGCAGAAGATAAACGCACCCTCTCGCCAGGTGACCATGGCTACATGTGACCTACATAACTAACACATTTTATTGCGGCTACAGAATCTTTTGCGGCTACATGAACTATGTGTAGTTGACGTATACAAATTTTTTGTATACGTCAACTACACATAGTTCATGTACATGCGTGACATGTGGTATACACTGCAGATCCCCATCATGCATTGGGATTTATGTCATCCTACTTTATGCATGCTTGTCCCCCCCCCCCCCGAGCTGTATGATGAGATTGCAATGAACCAATGACATGAATGATGATATTGAACATGAATATTCTGATCATCATCGAGATCAGAAACCCAGGTGGAATGAAATCCTTCAGGATGACCAGGAAAACCACAGCTCAGCCCAGCACAATTCCTGCAATCCTGGGGAAATGGAGCTGTGTGTTTTCATGTGGCAATCCTGATGGTTCACATTCCGGTGCACACCGAACAACACAAAAACAGCCATCCGAGCACCATGTCACATGGTATACTAGCAGTGCACAGCATACAAAGCATACAGCATAATGCACAGCAACAAAGACTCCGAAGAGACAAAAGCGCTGTCCATGGCACACACAAGCCCTTCCCCTCCCAGGGTGACAGGTGTTCTGTTCTAGCCCACATGACCCATGAGGAAATAATAAATCCCGAGGATGGGGTCGGCTGCTGGTGATGACAATCTTGGCTGCCGGTTCCTTGACTTGGCTGCAATCGCTACGCACGCCGTCACTCCCAGTGGAGTGGCTCGTGCATCCGTGTATTTCGGAGCGCTGCCTGAGCGCTGAGGACATAGAGGAAGCGATACAAACACAACCAGAACCAGCAACAAAACATACATCGCCCTTGAGGCTAAACAGCCGTATCACCAACTGATACACTTATACGACACTGTATCCAAGTAGCCAATTCAAAAGCTTCTTGGAAATCACTCCATGCTACAATAGGAGTTGAAATTCAGCGCTCGGTAATTCCAGGAACCTACCCAGTAATGAAGAAAACCCAACGACTATGAAAATCGCCACCTTTTCATGAAATAATGCAAATAGACAGCAGCGGCATACTACATGCTGTGGTGAAGTCTCACTGGAAGGGAACCTGACCTATACACTGCTGGAGTACACGACTCGTTGAACAAGATAATATTATTATAGTAATTACCTTGCACGACGCTATCGACAATCACCACGTCCTCCCGTCCGGCCTGCGCTTGACCTGGGCTGAGGAGGAGAACCACACAGCAGAAAACAACACAGGATGAGCCTGTACTACGACTACATGTCCCCTAGCTACCTGCCCACCCAGTACATGCACCAGGGACCACATCAAGCATGCACAACCAAATGCCAATAAGAAATCTGCAGAGAAGTTGCTGGGCATGCAGGTTCTCCATGGAATGCTAGCCCGGGGTGGAGAAGGCATGCACTGCACAGGAAGTCAGCCCTGGACATGCAAGCGGGTGCTGGAGATGGGACAAACAATTCTCTGCAGGATTGCACAATAACTAGACAAACCATGCACAGCACAGGGATACTTAGACCACTTCCGGACGACGTCCATTGAATTGATAGCGCTGTCCGCCACCTTGACCAGTTGCGTTGACCGTCTTGATGGTCCTGGACTACAGGGAGGCACAGCAAACAGAGTTGTTAGACAGCAGAGCTATACATAAATTTGATGAACATGCATGGATGATGTGGTAGAATGCACAAATTGCCTAGCTATTGAATCACTTCCACTCCCCATTCCGTTGTAGGCATAGGTCTTTAGTCCAATTCCTCAAAGTGCTCGGAATTGCTTGCTTCTGGATTTCAATTTCCTGCAGAATTTTGAAATTTATTGAAAGCGTGGTGCAGAGGTATTCAGTAAGGAAGAAAGTATGGTAAAATGTGATCTATGGCACACTGGGACAGTGAACAGTGTAAGACTCTCACTACAGCTTCTTGCTATATGTGGAAACTTTCCAGGTGTGGAGGAGAGTGAAAGAAGATGGCAACTAGTCGCCTGGAAAAATGGGGAGAGGAAGTTGATCCAAGCAAACATCACAGGAATACTTAGGGTTTATGGTAGCCGATCCTCTCCTCCGCCGTTCTCCCTGGAAAAGAAGATGGAACAGAGCAAAACAAAAGACTCAGCTGGTAGAAAAAGCAAAATAGGAAAACAGCCAAGAGATAACTATATGCGAACAGGAAGACTCAACATGATAGGATGAGACCAAACTGCTCATCTCATCAGTTGGTGACTACATCATAACATAGGCCATGCAGCATAGGACCACTGTTTATAAAACCAGGCAACAGGAAGTGTAGACATGATGCAGGCTATTGTGCAAATCACTTTATTGCATCACGTGACCAAACTCAAATACACCTTAGCAGTAGACTACGCGTGGAGTCATCACTGGAGTTGTCAAACGCTTTGTCGCTAAGTGGGCCAGTTGCAAGTTTGTAAGTTGCTCAAACCCAAGCACATACTCACTTCAGCTGGCGAATCTGAGGAAAACCTACTCATAACGATGTTGACTGCTTCACGTTCGCTGCCTTAGCTCCGAAGAGCATCGCTGTCCATGATGCCACCGGTGATTCATATCACATAACACAAAGATTACCTGTCCACTGGCATGGCGAAGCACGAGCTGCTAAACGGAAGGCATGTCAAGCATTGAGCACCACGCACTGGGCACAAACATATTGCATGTGAAGCGGTTTTCTGGATATCGCGCCATTTTGGTGCGATATCCTGTGGCAAGTCAAGGAACCGGCCAAGCTTGTCATCACCAGCAGCACCCCTCCCTATATTTCCCCATGGGCTGAACAGAACACCTGTCATTTTTGGACAACCCTTTCACAAATTTCCCAAAACCCAAAACATGGCTGGTTCCGGGTGAAAAAATGGAAATAATATGACGACGATGATGCTGACGATAGTGAAGCTTCCTGTAGATGCATTACGAGACAGTACAGCGGAGAACACACACCCAGCACATGCATACTGCACACACACACACACACACGCTCCTGCCAGTCATGAACACATGCATCGGCATGCACCAGAGAGCACAAAAACACATAATGCTGTCAAACAGAGTGGCGAAGAGCGACAAGGGAAATGACAGGTGAGGTTGAAAAATTTGAGACACGAGCGAGTTATAAGTGGTTTGACTCATCACTGTATCCCTAGTCCAGAATGCCTGACTGGAGATCTAAGATTTTCTACGTGTTAAAATCCTCAGTCAAGTTTATGATGACGGCTCTCATCCATGCATGGATGCAGCAAACAGGATTTTCAATCTTTGACGACGTTGGTGGCAAGTCTGATCTTCTCATCTCCTACCTCTGTAGGCGCTGCATCTGCTCATTGATCCTTAAGTGCGGTGGCTTTCCAACGGATGCGGAAAACTCAACCTCTAGCCGAGTCTCATGTGAACCGTGAACGACTCTCTCACACCACTGGTTAGCAACAAGCAGAGTGGCCCAGCATCAGTTCTGCCTCCCCATCCCAACCTCCCAATTCACATCTTTTAGGCGCACTCTGACATTGCCAGGTCTGGACCATCTCACAAGCTAGCCTAAATCCAATTAGAGCTTTTGAGCTCAGGTATCTGCATGAGCTGCTTGGCATCAAAAATTATGATCCTCGCAAAAATGAGTCAGTACTGCAGGAAATCAAGAATGCTATCGCCCGGTCACACACTTTGATTCAAGTGTTAACCGCATCAAGTCAAAGTGGTTTGGACATGTAGCAAGGCATCAGGATAGCTACTACCACTATTTCTTGGTTGGAATGGTGCCTGGATCAAGACCCCGTGGTCGCCCCCGTCACAATTGGTTCGCCAACATCAAAGACTGGACCAATGAATCTTACAATTCTCTCTTTCTCGTTGTTGCTGATCGTGATAGGTATAGGCAGCTTGTTTATCCGTGTAGTTAGGTTTTTTCTTTCTTTCTTTTTGATGCTGCTGCCTTATGACACACATGGCGCCACTATGACCAGAATGGTTATGGATTATACATACATACATACATACATACACCACTGGTTGGCAAAATGCAGAGTGGCCCAGTGCCAGTTTCTGCCTCTCCATCCCAACGTCCCAATTCACATCTTTTAAGGGGAACTTAAGCCTAAAATCAAATTTTCACCAGTTGTAGTCTTCGGGGTGCTGAGTCGAATGGTCTGGTCCGAGGAAGCTGAGATGCTCTCTTCCTCCTTTATTTCCAATCGAACTCGCCCACTTCCACCGAAACTGGGTGACTGCGCCCTACTAGATGGGGATTTGTATGCAAAATATCACTAAAAGCGCCATTTCGTTCTTATAAAAGCACGGATGACCGTGATTGGCCCATATGTTGTAGTCTTTTGGACGCTGAGTCGACTGGTTTTAGTCCAAAAAGGCTGTGCAGCGTTCGGGCCTTATTCCCAATCGAACATGGCGTAACAAATGGTCACGAGCGCCATCAGGCGACAACTTTCACACCAAGGTTCAACTCAAAGTTTCAACTCGAGTGACAGAAACTCGCTCAAATATGCTGTAATTTGTGGCCTGCAACGGTGATCAGGGGACTGGTGTATGCACGAGCACTCGATCATCACCAGGCAAACTTCCCCCTTAAGCTGCGTTCACAACTGGCGGGTGTACGCATGAAACCACCCGTTTGTGCGTATTTTGGCTGGCTTTTGGGGCGCCATGCGTACGGAAACGCACTGAAATGGAAATTCCAACATTTTGGAATTTTCAGCGCATATCAGGCACGTACCAGCGTACATGCGATTCACTTCGACTGGTGGGGTCAAAAAAGAGTTACTCGAAGGCGTCGCGCGTCCTAAACACAAGTCAAATTGCTGTTTTTGTGAAGGCCTGAGCGCACGTTCGGGCACGCATGAACCGCAAGCGTACTGCGTCAACGCGCCAGTTGGGAACACAGCTTTAGGCGCACCTCCCTGTAACTAGACTGTTTCCTTGTCTCACACACAGCATCATTATTCCGTTTGCCTGGTGATGACAGAGTGCCAAAACATTGCAAGTTAATGGAACTGATTCAGACTCTTAGTGCTGTGGGAATGGGTGCGTCCACCCAGGGACGTGAAGGCAGCAAGTGAGCAATGCTTTTTTGTTTACCCCAGTTCTAGCACTCTAACTAAGAATATGTGGCCAGGTGATTTTTGACGGTACAGTATGGGGCATGCAGTGCTGCCAAACCAGCCGATATTTCGGACTGTGTCCGGTTATTGAAGGCTCTTCCGAAAACCGTTCCGGAAAAGGAAACATCCGAAAAGTAGCCAATATCAGGGATCAGTACTTTCCTATGCAGATGTCCTGTTTTCTTCACTTTTCAGCACAACTGAGACACAAATTTCTGTACATGTACTTCTAAGAAGGCTAGCGCTTGGCTGTGAAAGTGCAAAGTGACATGCCTGGATGGCATGCACACTGTACAGTATGTGACCACACTCATGCATTACAAATAATTATTTATGACAACTTCGGGGTGCCATATCAGTTACCATGGCAACGAAGCAAATTTTCATGGTATTTCGGGCGATATTTTGAAATCAACAACTAAATAATTTCTCTGGACAAATTTGCAGTGGAGAAAATTTCGCACCATGTGGCCAGCCTTGGCAAGCAGCGATGAAGGGTGTCCGATTTTAGGCGAAAATTATTTGGCAGCACTGGACATGTACGGGATAATGAGCCAGGCCTGGCACTTCACGTGATGATGGCCCTACGACCCCCCCCCCCCCCCCCCACACACACACATTAATATTATTACAGATACGGTATAAAGGGTGTGGACCCTGGCTAGCACCAGACGCAACTAAAGTAACATCTTTTTTTTGCATAGCTTTAGGAATAAAAGTAAATTATCGGATCTGAAGGAACTCACAATGGCAGCTAACACCCAGTAAATCCATGGTATTGATGCTTTGAGCCAATTTAAAATGCTTTGGTGTTCACCACACCTCATTCCACTGGGTTTGGCCAGTGACGAGCTCCGATAAGACTTAGAACCAAGGAAGATATAGGGAAAGCTAGCCCATATTCAGTTTTGGCCATAAGGCAGAATATGTTAGAGCCCTTTCTTTTCACTAAGCTTGACATACAGTGTTGCTCAATGAAAACCGATCAAGCCAGTGAATGCCACACCGGGCGCTGTGCAGCCCTAGGCCTGCAAACACTGGGATGTGAACTCGTGCAGGTACAAACTTGATTCACGCGATCGGATTCCGCAGAGCAGCATTATTTCAAGGGTGGTGTCTCCTCCTTGCCTTCCCCTCAACAACTGAAGTCAGGTACGCAATCCTAGATGGGTCTGTCAGGGGTGAAAATAACCATTGCTCAAACTGGGAAATTGTTACCTATCAACTCATGTTTTGTACGTCGATGCTCCAACCATTGCCAACCTAGCGCCCAAAAGGGAGGAGAGATAAGGCACAATACAATAGCATACTGGGTTACCGGATGTAGTTCAAAAGTCGGCATATCTTTTCCGTGTCTTGGCATCCACTATTGTCCTTCTGGCATTGCGCTGGTATTGCAGGAGTACACCAGCAAGTCTTGAATGCTGACTTGGATAACAGGAAGTGCATCCACCACGCCCAGCCAACACACACTGGCACACTCAAACATACTCACATTCCACGATGGTGACATGCACGTACACACACCAGAAGAGAATGCACAGGTTAGTCACTGTGATCAGCGACATGCCAAAGAGCCAGTAGGGGTACTGGTGTGGCCAACATGATCGCACCAGTTACCCTACAGGCATACACGCATCATCTACCCCCCCCCCCCCCCCATGGAGCTCAACAGGGCAAATCCACCTGAATGGGAATATGCCAATGGAATCTTATCCTTGATTTGAAATTTACCTCAATTGTACGCGTGGGATCAGAGGGTCAGGAGTTCACGTGTCGTCACCACCAGTAACAGCTCTTCTGTCAGAGGGGCGACTTTGATTGTGATTCGAGCTGCATCCTAGTGGCAAGAAAAAAATTACCTTTTGTTTTCCTTGTCAATGGTCACCGGGTCACTACTGCTCAGGATCTTACAATACAAGCCTGCTGGATCTCCCATTTGGAATTGATTCACTTGGTACATGTTTCCATTTACCCGACCTCCCACACAGCGATGCCATGGCCATGTATCACAAAATGACGTACGTGACACTGTGCAACATGACACACTTCATTGTGCAGTGTGACCAATTATTGTGGCCTGCATTATAATGTAGTCTTGCTTGCAGACTCTTTTCAACATGCATTGCGAGGCCAGGGGAACAGAGGACACCTTCCGAGCTAGGAACAACTTTATAAACACCATCCTGTTTTCGGACAATGCAGCAGAACTCCGAATGATGTGGTCGTTAGTGGGTGTCTTCACCGGAAATGGCATGGCAGCCATTAAAGTAGAGCATAACCAGCCTCGCGAAGTCGCAACGCAGTCAATCGATCAACAGGACCAGCAGTGGCAGGGTAGATATGTGTTCACACGCACGCAGAAAGAACGGAAGAAAAGAAAAGCATAAAACAAGTAACAAAAGCATAAAATCATAACGGGGGTAAATACACTCGTGTCGACAAGTCTACCACGGCCACTGCTGAGCCATAATTCAATGGTTCGAATCCGCGTGGGAATTTCTGTATAGCGACAAGACTCGTGTTTACCACCAACCACATCAAATGGTGTGTGAGGGTGAGCAGGGCTCACAGGACATAGCTACAGCAAGCATCAAGAAGAACATGTGAATGGCTTCATTGCAAAACGCGCTAAACGCCAATCTCATGCATATAGCGTTTTCGGTGTCAATCAAATCAGCAGGGATCACTGCATCTGATGGCCAAAAAGAATTCTCCAAAACGAGACATATCCCACTGAAAATCAACGTTGAAGTTGACGTTCTACTGCAAAACGAGATAAACACCACCGGTGTTTTCGAGCAAAGTGCGACATATCCTGTCACGCGGGCCAGCGTGACCTGTGACAAGCCAGCGATCGCGAGTGCTGGCGCAGCACGTGGCAAACATCGCTAGACTGAGTCTAAGCAAAATGTCGATGTCAGAGTTCAAAGTACAGTGTTTTCGTGTTGTTCCTTTGTAGCAGCTACATCTACGTCGTTGTCATTTCGTTCTTTTCGTATCATCTTTTTCGTAGCTGTTGTTTTTTCGCTTTCGAAACTGCAAAGGGCAGTATGCTAGAGGCGTCAGGGATGGACGACGCTGCTGCTGCTGAGCTCCTTCAGAGTTCGGAACTCAGTGAAGTCGTTGCATTTGTATTTTCTAATCTCATAATGCTGATTAGTCCGGCGAATATATCTGGTTTTGCCCAAAAAATATTGAAGAATCACCTTGCTTGAGATAATGGATGGCCCCTGATTTTCGAGAAAGCCTGTATTTGCATACATCACCCCACTCTTCTCATCTGCTAAGTTAGATTTGACCCAAACCCACCCAGTTGTTGATCACAGAAAATTGCTCCTCCTGAAAATTGGTCAAGACGGATTTATTATCGTTTTGCAATGAAGCCCTTCATGTGTAACATGAATGACTTCACAAAGTCATGACAGTGATTGGCAGCATCACATATTGATAGAATGACTTTCTGAGTGCGGTTATTGCTCTACTATAGTCTGCACGACCAAACTGACCTCAAGGTGGTTCGGTTCAGGTGTGACAGTAAGAGAACCCGCAGTTTGCAGCGTAGGTCCCAAACAAGTGCCACGAACCCATATTGGCGGACAGCAGCTATGGCCGCTAGCGCGTGACGAAACAGGACAAACGCCATTTCCCTCCAGAGGATGTTGTCTGTCCAGCAGTAGCCTTCTTCCGAAATAGCTGGACAAACAATAAGGAGAAGTATATTGGTAAAGAGAATGCGTTACTGTGTCACTGTCACTTTATTAGCTGGGAACAACCTCACACATACCGTGATGCAAGGCGACCAGTAGGAAACACAAAACATTAAAAAAATCTCTCACCTCGCAAGCATTTCACATAAGAACCACAGGAAACTCCAGACTTACTGAAACGGCACGGCACGAAGACGACCACGATGCTTCGTCTTGCGGATTGCGTAGTCCAACAGCCACTTAAATTATAGTTCCTACTTCTTGCTTGAGCCGAGCCCGCGCGAGAGCCATGCGTGGCGAGCGAGCCGCCAAATCATGGAATGAAAGCTAAGGCAACACCAGTGGAAGGGCTGAATGATGTCGAGGCCAATAGGTCATTGCTGCACCCCAGGCTTCAAATCACTGAGTAAGAAGGTATTCCTTGCAGTTTACAGCCCGTCTTCTCTGCTGCGTATCAGGACCATTTCGTTGTCGGAGAAGGACCCAGGACCAAAACCGCTAGCGGCTAGCAGTACTACATGTAGACTCTACCTGAAACAGATAAAGAATGCAGAGCACACGATACACAAAAATAAACAAAACATTTAGACCAAATCAGGAGTAAACCCTCAAAATGGTGGAAGCATGAGAATGATTTAAAAAAATAATAACTGTTGCAATGTCGGACACAGGTGCGCTAACCAAAAACTTCAACCACGGGTAAGGTGCTTTTCAAACCAAGCCACCTTGGAAGGAAAGCTATTGGAAGACACAACTACACAAACGACGTTATTTGCTATTTGCATTCCATTCCTACTGAGGACATTTCGGATAAGCAAACACTCACCATTTCTTTCCCAAAAATAATCCGTCTCTTTGCTTGCTAGCGCCGGTCATGAAAGAAGAGCCGATGATAGGCGAACTGGTCTGCCAAACCCATGCTACAAAATTGTTATACTGCCGCCAGCCAAACCATGAGAAAGCGAGGGCCAAACGAGTAAGGAGCCACAACGGCTTCTCTCTTCAAGGAAGAAGAACATCTACAACAACCACGAGGAAGACGACCGCTTTGCAGGACCGTTAGCTGGAGCATGCGCATTAGCTTCTTTTTATCACATGCTTGACGCTGATTGGCTGAGCGATGTGACGTTGAATTATGTGCAGATGCTACTGTTTCGGTTTGTGGAGTGTTTTGGCGCGCTATTCCTGACCTTTCGACCCTTTGATATCAGAATACTGATCAAAAATTAGAACAGAACAATGACGATGGGTGTATTATGTATAGTTCGTCGAAGATTATCTGATCAGAGAGTCGTGAATTGAAACCAAGGCCAAGGGTCTTTCACGTCTTTTCAGTTCACCACTCTCTGGTAACAATATTGCTGATTGGGCTTTGGCAAGTAAAAGTTGGTTTCACAGCTAACCAAACGCAAATATAGATACAGGTTCCTTGTTCCTGGTTCAGGTTGCTGCTGACTGGAGTGCTGAGTCGTCTGATTCGAGTCATGATCATTGAGGCAAACCCAACGGCTCACATGAAAGATCAGCTCGTTTCGAATCTAATAAAACCAATACTGTATCACTAGTATAACCAGATGTCAGTAATTATAATAATAATATATAATTATATTAAATTACTTCATCATAATTTTATATGTGTTTGGCGTTCAAAGGAGCCTCGCCTTTGCGAAGCAATGGCTGATTGCGCCCGCTTGCTTGCGACCCGTGTCATACCATCGGAGGGCCTCATTCCATTTCTTGCTGGTCGGCTAATTGCACTGGACAAGAAGCCTGGGGTCCGCCCAATCGGGGTTGGCGAGGTGCTGAGGCGCATTGTTGCTAAGGCGGTACTTCGTGTCGCAGCCCCGGATATTGAGAAAGCCTGCGGATTTATCCAGAAGTGTGCGGGCCAACCAGCTGGAATAGAGGCGGCCGTGCATGCGGTGCAGCGGATTTACAATGACGAGGAGACAGATGGAGTGCTGTTGGTGGATGCTCGCAATGCATTTAACAGCTTGAACAGAGAAGCGGCGCTACACAATGTCCAGCGGCTATGTCCTGCCCTCTCCAGCGTCATCATGAACTCCTATCAAACGGCTGCACGTTTATTTGTTGCAGGTGGAGGGGAAGTCAAGTCGAGTGAGGGAACCACTCAGGGCGACCCCCTCTCCATGGCCTTTTACGCAGTTGCCACCATACCGATCATCACTCGTCTCCAGGAGCAGCACACATCAGTCCGGCAGAGCTGGTATGCGGATGATTCCAGCGGAGCAGGTAGGCTGAGACAGATCCGGCTGTGGTGGGATGAGCTGCAGGCAATTGGACGGCGATACGGATACTTCACGAACTCCGAAAAGACCCAGCTCCTTGTCAAGCCGGAGCTGGAGCAGGAAACACGCCAAGTGTTTGCCGGGACAGGGATCCGGATTGTCACGGGGAGCTTGCGTTATCTCGGCTCCGAGATTGGATCGGAAGAGGCGGTCGCAGAAAGTGTGCAGCAACGGGTGGCGAAGTGGAAGGAAGAGCTGAAGAAGCTTACAGAGATTGCAAAAACAGAGCCACATGCTGCCTATGCTGCAATATCTCATGGTTTACGTGGTAGGTGGACCTACCTATTGCGTACAGTACCTTTCCCTGCACAATGCCTTACCGACCTTGACAAGGTGATCACGGAGGAGCTTCTACCTGCTCTAGCGGGCCGTGATTCCTTCCTACCAGAAGAATTGAACCTTCTCCGCCTGCCCTGTCGACTGGGGGGGGGGGGGATGGCCCTGCCGGGTTTTCAGCAAATGGGTACGGCAGAGCTCCCTGCGTCGAGAGCTGTAACGGCCCTTCAGGTGGAGGAGATTGTACACCAGAATGATCAATACACCCATAACTCCACGGAGGATGTTCGCCAGGCAGCCCTAAGCGAGAAGACACGGCTAGCGCATGACCGTCGTCAGAGGGAGCAGAATGATTTCGTCACGATCAAGAGCAGTGCGTCCCCTGCCCTGGCTCGTCGGCTGGAGAGTTTATCCACGAAAGGCGTGTCGAGTTGGCTCGGGGTATTGCCTCTGGCAGACCATGGTCACCATCTGTCCAAGGGAGACTTCCGCGACGCTCTAGCTCTCCGCTATGGTTGGTCTCTCTTGGACACACCAGCGAGCTGTGTGTGTGGGGAGCCGTTCGACGCCACGCATGCGATGATTTGCCCCCGCGGAGGTTTCCCGACAATTCGCCACAATGAAGTAAGAGATATCGTGGCGGATCTTCTGACGGAGGTATGCTCAGATGTGGCAGTCGAGCCTGTACTTGCTCCGATCACAGGCGAGGTGTTTTTATCGGCATCAACAAACACCGCGAACGACGCCCGAGCTGATGTCCGAGCTCGTGGGTTCTGGACCCGGGCTCAGAATGCGTTCTTCGATGTCCGGGTCTTCCACCCGGATGCAGCATCATACAAGAGCAAGCCCGTCAGTGATCTTCTGAAGCAACATGAGCGCCGCAAGAAGAGTGAGTATGCCGAGCGTATCAACAATGTCGACCGTGGTTCATTTACCCCTCTAGTCTTTACCACGGCGGGTTGTTGTGCTCCGGAGTGTACTGCATTCATTAAGCGGTTGTGTGCATTGCTGGCAACTGCCGATCGACCGTATGCCCAGCTAATGGCCTATGTGCGGTGTCGCTTGTCCTTCGCTTTGCTCAGGGCAGCCATAATGTGCATTCGCGGTGCACGTTCGGCCTACCATCGTCCAGTTAATGCGATGAGGGAGTTGGCCATTGTGGAGAGCGGCTTCTAAGCATGTGATTGAGTGGTCTCTGCATGTTGATCGGGTAGCGGAGTTCCATCACTGACACAGTGTGCGGGTATTGCATTATGAATTGGTTGAGTAGATAGTTCCGGGATTAATTCCGTGTTCGATATTGTTTATTTTTTACATATTTTTATTTTATTTTATTCGTGTTCGATATTGAATTTTAATTTTAACTTATTTATTGCTTTACAAATATTGTTTTTATTCCATTTCACATTTTTCATTCGTGTTGGGTTTAACTACTCACTGTACTGATACATGGTGATGATTGTGCTTTGCTTTGCCCGTAAAAGAGGCCTTCACTCTCGATCATAATATTATTCTGATGAAGCTCCTGTACTATTCGCAGACACAGTTGAAGAGTTCAGGTGAGGATGGATGGGGGCCTCGATCTTGGCACAACCAAGCACACACACAGAGAAAACAAAGTTTATCTAATAGTAATACCATGTACATAATCTGTATCTGTCTGTTTCCCTTCTCTCTGTGTGTATCTTGTCTCAATCTTCCTCTCTGTTGCTCTTTCCTTCTGCTTAATTAAGTCGTGAGGAGTTTAAAGAGAATGACCAGCCCATGATCGGCCATCACCAAGCTCATTTTTGTCCATAAAATACATGTCACTTGTACATGACATTGTGCACGTGCTACATGTAGCTTGTTCTTATTCCTGGAAAGGAAGTTTACGCGGCGTTTGGGTCATTCTTTGAAAAGGTACAATGTACCTGATCGGAGAAAGTCACTCATAATAAATAGGCGACGAGGAAACAATAACTTTATTATACCGATAAATAGTATTAGAGAAGCGAGCTAATTTATTCACAATATTCTCTTTGTTCTTTGGGTAATGTCCGCTTAACAAATACTATCATAGCACTGAAAATAGGGAGGGAACCCGAAAGGTTTTGTCCGCACAATTCTAAACATAATTTACCAACCACTATACATGTGAACAAGTAACAGCACATGTAACTGCTTGTGTGAAGCATGTAATCGACGACAGTATTGCGTGCTTTTGGAAAGCAAAACTCAGAACAAACACTCAATGGATGATTCTTTCTTTGGATTATTTTGTGGTGGCTTTGAAAAAAGCCAGTTGAGGTTGTCGTCGTGCTTGGCGTCTACGCCAACAACATTTCGATGATTATCTGTGCCACTTCTACATAGAGTGCTAACAAGGCAAGCACTGCAAGGAGTAGTTCCGCGCCATCTTGTTCTGCCATTTTGGAAGAGGGATAGAGAGCGGTGAGTACTGAAGCAGTCAGTGGCTGGACAGTTCAGTAGTGACGAGTTGACCAAAGTCGTAAGCAGCATATAAAGGTTGAGCTGCGCGACTGTCTACATTCTAGTCTGTAAACCTGGCGTCCGGCCAGCATCACTGCACTGGAGAGCAGGCACTGGTAACCATGGTAACCGCATCAGTTCACCTCGCACAGTCTAGAACGGACTACCTCGAGTACATGATTGTACTACTGTCCTGGACATGGAAATCCGGTCGCACTTCTAGCGGCCCCAGGGAGCTGCCATGCATAAGCGGTAAACACATGCATAATTATGCGGTGCATGCAGCGCGCTGGTCGCATCGGATCTGTGAACTGCACGCAGCGTTCTGTACGCGCTGAGGGCGCCGGCCCCTGTCCATCGACTGGATTTACATGTCCGGTACAGTAGTTTGGTTGCAGCCCTAGGGTCTCTACTCCTTACTCTACGCCTTGGACATGCTGTCAACTAAACAACATGATTGTGTTCAACCAACTAAGGCTTATCCAATAACAGACTATGTAAGTACTGGTATCGATCTTTCCATCATATCACGATACTTATCAGTGCCAAAAGCACGTTACATAATTATAAAATTGGTAGAACCATTCTTTTTGACCTTTGTGTATACTTGTAAATGTATGTGCTATTTCAACATTATTGATGTCAACAAAAGTGTACAATGTTCATGTGCACGTGCTATATGCTCAGTGCGTACAGAACGCTGCGTGCAGCTCACAGTCATATTGATCCGATGCGACCAGCGCGCTGCATGTCGCGCATAACGGCATATGCATGTGTTTATCGCTTATCCAAGGCTGCATGGCCAGCTCCCTGCCCTGGGGCCGCTACACGTGCGACCGGATTTCCATGTCCACGACAGTTGTACAATCACGTACTTGATGTAGTCCGTTCTAGACTGTGCGTGGTGAACTGCTGCGGTTACGAGTACCTGCTGCAGTGCGGAGCTGCTGGGTGGACGCCAGTTTCACAGACTAGACAGTCGCGCAGCTCAACCTTTATACGCTGCTTACGACTTTGGTCAACTCGTCACTACTGAACTGTCCAGCCACTGACTGCTTCAGCACTCACCCCCTCTCCCTATCTCCATTCCATGATGCCAGAACAAACTGACCTGGAAATCTTTCTTGCAGTGCTTGCCATGATAGCACTGTATGTACTTGTGGCACAGATCACCATCGGTATGTTCGCGTAGACGACAACAACAGCAACACAACCTCAACTGGCTTTTTTCAAAGCCACCACCAAATAATCCAAAGAAAGAATCATGCATTGAGTGTTTTATTTATTTATTTATTTATTTATGGATTCCCCAAAGGCCGAGGCCTAAGTCGAGGGGTCTCCGTTCATGGCTTACTGGGAATATATATCTGCAAAATTAAAACAGCCTGGAACCTCTCTGTTTTATCTGCAAAATTATAACATAAAGATTGAAGATTGAGAAGAGGAAGGGTTTTAACAAATGCGTACTGTAGAAATCAGCCATAACATTCGTTACTATGTTCAATGATAGAAACTCTGGAAGGAATAAAACCAGCGGGGTTCGAAGCGGGTGTTGGCAAAGATGGTACGGGCACGAGACACAAAGCAATGACCATTTTGGGTGGTTCTTATGTCAGTGGGGAAAGAATTCCAGGTGGCAGCGGTAACAATGAGGAAAGTGGCACGCGAGTAGGTGTTCGCCCTGGCAGCCGGGACAAGTTGGAGAGGGCGCCTCGCGTTGGTGGAGAGACAATAGCTCAGCTCCACAAGGGCAGTGGTCTGGTGGTGGACCAGCTGTTGTTCTGAGGTTTGCTTGCCAAAAGCACGCAAAACTGTCGTTGATTACATTATTTTGTACATGCTTTACACAAGCAGTACGTACATGTACATGTGTTGTACTCTTACATGTGGATGTGCATTGTATGTACATGACACTTGTACGGTTGTCGGCGACAACATTCTTGTTTCTTCCCTATTATCAGTGACTTTCTCCCCTCAGATACGTTTTCTAGGAATGACCCAAACGCCGCCGCGTTAAATTCCTTCCAGGAATAAGAACAAGCTACATATAGCACGTGCACATAAACATTGTACACTTTTGTTGCCATAAATAATGTTGAAATGGCACCATGATATGTAAAGTGCCTATGGCACTGATAATGTAGTATGTACGTGCACAATGTCATGTACATGTGACGTGTAATTTATGGACAAACATGAGCTGCTTGATGATTTCCGATCATAGGCTGGTCATTCCCTTTAAAATCCCCACCACTTCAGCAGAAGATAAGAGCACCCTCTCGCCAGGTGACCATGGCTACATGTGACCTACATAACTAACACATTTTATTGCGGCTACAGAATCTTTTGCGGCTACATGAACTATGTGTAGTTGACGTATACAAATTTTTTGTATACGTCAACTACACATAGTTCATGTACATTCGTGACATGTGGTATACACTGCAGATCCCCATCATGCATTATTCATTGTGATTTATGTCATCCTACTTTATGCATGCTTGTCCCCCCCCCCCCCCCCCGCCGCCCGAGCTGTATGATGAGATTGCAATGAACCAATGACATGAATGATGATATTGAACATGAATATTCTGATCATCATCGAGATCAGAAACCCAGGTGGAATGAAATCCTTCAGGATGACCAGGAAAACCACAGCTCAGCCCAGCACAATTCCTGCAATCCTGGGGAAATGGAGCTGTGGGTTTTCATGTGGCAATCCTGATGGTTCACATTCCGGTGCACACCGAACAACACAAAAACAGCCATCCAAGCACCATGTCACATGGTATACTAGCAGTGCACAGCATACAAAGCATACAGCATAATGCACAGCAACAAAGACTCCGAAGAGACAAAAGCGCTGTCCATGGCACACACAAGCCCTTCCCCTCCCAGGGTGACAGGTGTTCTGTTCTAGCCCACATGACCCATGAGGAAATAATAAATCCCGAGGATGGGGTCGGCTGCTGGTGATGACAAGCTTGGCTGCCGGTTCCTTGACTTGGCTGCAATCGCTACGCACGCCGTCACTCCCAGTGGAGTGGCTCGTGCATCCGTGTATTTCGGAGCGCTGCCTGAGCGCTGAGGACATAGAGGAAGCGAGACAAACACAACCAGAACCAGCAACAAAACATACTTCGCCCTTGAGGCTAAACAGCCGTATCACCAACTGATACACTTATACGACACTGTATCCAAGTAGCCAATTCAAAAGCTTCTTGGAAATCACTACATGCTACAATAGGAGTTGAAATTCAGCGCTCGGTAATTCCAGGAACCTACCCAGTAATGAAGAAAACCCAACGACTATGAAAATCGCCACCTTTTCATGAAATAATGCAAATAGACAGCAGCAGCGGCATACTACATGCTGTGGTGAAGTCTCACTGGAAGGGAACCTGACCTATACACTGCTGGAGTACACGACTCGTTGAACAAGATAATATTATTATAGTAATTACCTTGCACGACGCTATCGACAATCACCACGTCCTCCCGTCCGGCCTGCGCTTGACCTGGGCTGAGGAGGAGAACCACACAGCAGAAAACAACACAGGATGAGCCTGTACTACGACTACATGTCCCCTAGCTACCTGCCCACCCAGTACATGCACCAGGGACCACATCAAGCATGCACAACCAAATGCCAATAAGAAATCTGCAGAGAAGTTGCTGGGCATGCAGGTTCTCCATGCAATGCTAGCCCGGGGTGGAGAAGGCATGCACTGCACAGGAAGTCAGCCCTGGACATGCAAGCGGGTGCTGGAGATGCTGGGAGATGCGGGTGCTGGGACAAACAATTCTCTGCAGGATTGCACAATAACTAGACAAACCATGCACAGCACAGGGATACTTAGACCACTTCCGGACGACGTCCATTGAATTGATAGCGCTGTCCGCCGCCTTGACCGGTTGCGTTGAGCGTCTTGATGGTCCTGGACTAGAGGGAAGCACAGCAAACAGAATTGTTAGACAGCAGAGCTATGCATAAATGTGATGAACATGCATGGATGATGATGATGTGGTAGCATGCACAAATTGCCTAGCTATTGAATCACTTCCACTCCCCATTCTGTTGTACGGATAGGTCTTTTTAGTCCAATTCCTCAAAGTGCTCGGAATTGCTTGTCTCTGGATTTCAATTTCCTGCAAAATTTGAAATTTATTGAAAGCGTGGTGCAGAGGTATTCAGTAAGGAAGAAAGCATGGTAAAATGTAATCTATGGCATATTGTGACAGTGAAGAGTGTAAGACTCTCACTACAACTTCTAGCTATATGTGGAAACTTTCAAGGCGTGGAGGAGAGTGAAAGAATATGGCAACTAGTCGCCTGGCAAAATGGGGAGAGGAAGTTGATCCAAGCAAACATCACAGGAATACTTAGGGTTTATGGTAGCCGATCCTCTCCTCCGCCATTCTCCCTGGAAAAGAAGATGGAACAGAGCAAAACAAAAGACTCAGCTGGCAGAAAAAGCAAAATAGGAAAACAGCCAAGAGATAACTATATGCGAACAGGAAGACTCAACATGATAGGATGAGACCAAACTGCTCATCTCATCAGTTGGTGACTACATCATAATATGCAGCATGCATGCAGCAGGCCATGCAGCATAGGAACACTGTTTATAAAACCAGGCAACAGGAAGTGTAGACATGATGCAGGCTATTGTGCAAATCACTTTATTGCATCACGTGACCAAACTCAAATACACCTTAGCAGTAGACTCCGCATGGAGTCATCACTGGAGTTGTCAAACGCTTTGTCGCTAAGTGGGCCAGTTGCAAGTTTGTAAGTTGCTCAAACCCAAACACATACTCACTTCAGCTGGCGAATCTGAGGAAAACCTACTCATAACGATGTTCACTGCTTCGCGTTCGCTGCCTTAGCTCCGAAGAGCATCGCTGTCCATGATGCCACCGGTGATTCATATCACATAACACAAAGATTACCTGTCCACTGGCATGGCGAAGCTCGAGCTGCTAAACGGAAGGCATGTCAAGCATTGAGCACCACGCACTGGGCACAAACATATTGCATGTTTTCTGGATATCGCGCCATTTTGGTGCGATATCCTGTGGCAAGTCAAGGAACCGGCCAAGCTTGTCATCACCAGCAGCACCCCTCCCTATATTTCCCCATGGGCTGAACAGAACACCTGTCATTTTTGGACAACCCTTTCACAAATTTCCCAAAACCCAAAACATGGCTGGTTCCGGGTGAAAAAATGGAAATAATATGACGACGATGATGCTGACAATAGTGAAGCTTCCTGTAGATGCATTACGAGACAGTACAGCGGAGAACACACACCCAGCACATGCATACTGCACACACACACACACACACACACACGCTCCTGCCAGTCATGAACACATGCATCGGCATGCACCAGAGAGCACAAGAACACATAATGCTGTCAAACAGAGTGGAGCGGAGCGACAAGGGAAATGACAGGTGAGGTTGAAAAATTTGAGACACGAGCGAGTTATAAGTGGTTTCACTCATCACTGTATCCCTAGTTCAGAATGCCTGACTGGAGATCTAAGATTTTCTACGTGTTAAAATCCTCAGTCAAGTTTATGATGACGGCTCTCATCCATGCATGGATGCAGCAAACAGGATTTTCAGTCTTTGACGACGTTGGTGGCAAGTCTGATCTTCTCATCTCCTACCTCTGTAGGCGCTGCATCTGCTCATTGATCCTTAAGGGCGGTGGCTTTCCAACGGATGCGGAAAACTCAACCTCTAGCCGAGTCTCATGTGAACCGTGAACGACTCTCTCACACCACTGGTTAGCAACAAGCAGAGTGGCCCAACGTCAGTTCTGCCTCCCCATCCCAACCTCCCAATTCACATCTTTTAGGCGCACTCTGACATTGCCAGGTCTGGACCATCTCACAAGCTAGCCTAAATCCAATTAGAGCTTTTGAGCTCAGGTATCTGCGTGAGCTGCTTGGCATCAAATACTATGATCATCGCAAAAATGAGTCAGTACTGCAGGAAATCAAGAATGCTATCGCCCGGTCACACACTTTGATTCAAGTGTTAACCTCATCAAGTCAAAGTGGTTTGGACGTGTAGCAAGGCATCAGGATAGCTACTCCCACTACTTCTTGGTTGGAATGGTGCCTGCATCAAGACCCCGTGGTCGCCCCCGTCACAATTGGTTCGCCAACATGAAAGACTGGACCAATGAATCTTACAATTCTCTCTTTCTCGTTGCTGCTGGTCGTGATAGGTATAGGCAGCTTGTTTATCCGTGTAGTTAGGTTTTTTCTTTCTTTCTTTTTGATGCTGCTGCCTTATGACACACATGGCGCCCCTACGACCAGAATGGTTATGGATTATACATACATACATACATACACCACTGGTTGGCAAATTGCAGAGTGGCCCAGTGCCAGTTGTAGTCTTCGGGGTGGTGAGTCGAATGGTCTTGGTCCGAGGAAGCTGACAGCGCCCTTCCTCCTTTATTCCCAATCGATCTCGCGCACTTCCACCGATACTGGGTGACCGTGCCGTACTAGATGGGGATTTGTATGCAAAATATCACTAAAAATGCCATTTTGTTCTTATAAAAGCACGGATGACCGCGATTGGCCCATATGTTGTAGTCTTTTGGACGCTGAGTCGACTGGTTTTAGTCCAAAAAGGCTGCGATGCAGCGTTCGGGCCTTATTCCCAATCGAACATGGCTGAACAAACGGTCACGTGCTCGTGCATACACCAGTCACCTTGTCACCGCGCCAGCAGGCGACAACTTTCACATCACGGTTCAACTCAAAGGACCAAAGGTTCAACTCGAGTGACAGAAACTCCCTCAAACATGCTGTAAGTTGTAACCTGCAGCCACGGTGACCAGGTGACTGGTGTACGCACGAGCACTCTGTCATCACCAGGCAATTTTCTCCTTTAAGCTGTGTTCACAACTGGCGGGTGTACGCGTGAAACCACGCGTTTGTGCGTATTTTGGCTGGCTTTTGGGGTGCCATGCGTACGGAAACTCACTGAAATGGAAGTTTCAACATGTTGGAATTTTCAGCGTGTATCAGGCGCATACCAGCGTACATGTGATTCAATTTGACTGGCGGGGTCAAAAATTTGCACTCGCGCGTCCTAAATACAAGTCAAATTGCTGTTTTTTGTGAAGGCCTGAGCGAGCGTTTGGGCACGCATGAACCACAAGTAGGGACTTCAGACCACGTGACTTCATGGCCCAAAAGCGTGCAAATCGACGCCTGCACAAATCGTGTGATGGTCATATGTCAAGTCGTGTAAAGAAATGTGGAACCTTTTTTTCGAAATGAAGGAAGTCTTGTACAGTTGGAGAAAGTTTCGGTTTGTCTTGTTGGAGCTTGCCTTCGTTTGGGACCAGCAAGAATGGAGCTGTTACGTTCATTTTTGACGGAGATACGTATGCGGATGGAAGGGAAAGGTGAGAAACTATATGATCCGTCCGGGTCCCCTTCTTGAAAATGTGATATTCGTATTCTACGACCTCGAATTAGTCTAGATAGAAGGTAATCTTTATTGTTTTCACCTTCCAGAAGACCTATTTCTTGCATTATTCCTCTTTGTACTTCGCCGTGCAGCGCCGCCATAGTCGGTATGGGAAGCAGCGAGAAGTATCCTGCGCTAAATGATGCTGATGTACAAATTGCATTGCTCTTGGCTGTTTCGGTCCATGCCCCCATTCTTGTCTCCAATGCTGTTACGCTCGATCTGGTTGAGCTCGGCAAGAATAGCTGAAAGAGTGCCGAACTGGGAGATTTGCTGTATATTCTTGTTGCTATTTGCTGTATCTCTGCTGATGTGCGTGCTACGATTATCCCAGCCAATACAATGTCCTGTACATGTACATGTACGTGTTGAGCTTAGTCAGTGCCTCTTCCGTGATCATTCTTTTTCTTGACACCAACAGTCCGAAGCTATCTCAGGACTGTATTATCAATGTCTCCTGTTACTAACCACTACATTGTAAACCATGCTATTCAGCTATTTCATGCGGAGAATCAAGATTGTTTTTGGATCTGGTCTGCGGTTGCTATGCGTTGCTAAGGAAAGTCGGTTCTCTCAGTTTGACATATCTCTCTGATCTCAAATGTGTGGGACGTTTGTCGGAAAAATCCGGTGATAGGCGATGACTATTTTGCTTGTAACGTTAGTTTCCTTTGTCCGATTTAGAAAAACTAAAGACCAAACTCCTCAGGAAGCTCTAACCTATCCAAAAAGCAAAACGTAAGCCACAGAAAACCGATTTGCAAAAATGGTCTGAAGTCCCTACCACAAGCGTACCGCGTCAACGCACCAGTTGGGAACAAAGCTTTAGGCGCACCTCCCTGTAACTAGACTGTTTCCTTGTCTCACTCACAGTATCATTATTCCGTTTGCCTGGTGATGACAGAGTGCCAAAACATTGCAAGTTAATGGAACTGATTGGGACTTTCAGTGCTGTGGGAATGGGTGCGTCCACCCAGGGACGTGAAGGCAGCAAGTAAGCAATGCCTTTTGTGTTTCCCCCAGTTCAAGCACTCTAACTAAGAATATGTGGCCAGGTGTTTTTGACAGTACGGTATGGGGCATGCAGTGCTGCCAAACCGGCCGATGTTTCGGACTGTGTCCAATTTTTGAAGGCTCTTCCGAAAATCATTCCGGAAAAGGAAACGTCCGAAAAGTAGCCAAATATCAGGGATTAGTACTTTCCTAGAAGTCCTGTTTTTTTCTTCACTTTTCAGCCCGACTGAAGACACAAATCACTGTACATGAACTTCTAAAAAGGCTAGAGCTTGGCTGTGGAAGTTCAAAGTAACATGCCTGGATGGCATTCATACTGTACAGTATGTGACCACACTCATGCATTACAAATTAATGACAACTTCGGGGTGCCATATCGGTTACCATGGCAAACGAAGCGAATTTTCATGGTATTTTGGGCTATATTTTGAGTTCTACAACTAAATAATTTTTTGATTTCTCTGGAAAAAAATTGCTGTGGAGAAAATTTCGCACCATGTGGCCAGCCTTGGCAAGCGGCGATGAAGGGTGTCCGATTTTGGGCGAAAATTATTTGGCAGCACTGGACATGTACAGGATAATGAGCCAGGCCTCGCACTTCACGTGATGATGGCCCTACGACCCCCCCCCCCCACACACACACACTTACAGATACGATATAAAGGGCGTGGACCCTGGCTAGCGCCAGACGCTACTAAAGTAACATCTTTTTTGCATAGCTTTAGGAATAAAGGTAAATTATCAGGTCTGAGGGAACTCACGATGGCCGCTAACACCCGGTAAATCCATGGTATTGATGCTTTGAGCCATTTAAAATGCTTAGGTGTTCACCACACCTCATTCAACTGGGTTTGGCCAGTGACAAGCTCCGATAAGACTTAAAAAAACAAGTAAAATATAGGTATAGCTAGCCCATAGTCAGTTTTTGCCAGAAGGCAGAATATGTTAGAGCCCTTTCTTTTCACTAAGCTTGACATACAGTGTTACTCAATGAAAACTGATCAAGCCAGTGAATGCCACGCCCGGCGCAGTGCAGCCCTAGGCCTGCAAACACTGGGATGTGAACTCGTGCAGGTACAAACTTGATTCACGCCATCGGATTCCGCAGAGCAGCATTATTTCAAGGGTGGTGTCCCCTCCTTGCCTTTTCCTCAACAACTGAAGTCAGGTACGCAATCCTAGATAGGTCTGTCAGGGGTGAAAACAACCACTGCTCAAACTGGGAAATTGTTACCTATCAACTCATGTTGTGTACGTCGATGCTCCAACCATTGCCAACCTAGCGCCCAAAAGGGAGGGGAGATAAGGCACAATACAATAGCATACTGGGTTACCGGATGTAGTTCAAAAGTCGGCATATCTTTTCCATGTCTTTGCGTCCACTATTGTCCTTCTGGCATTGCGCTGGTATTGCAGGAGTACACCAGCAAGTCTTGAATGGTGACTTGGATAACAGGAAGTGCATCCACCACGCCCAGCCAACACACACTGGCACGCTCAAACATACTCACATTCCACGATGGTGACATGCACGTACACACCAGAAGAGAATGCACAGGTTAGTCACTGTGATCAGCGACATGCCAAAGAGCCAGTAGGGGTACTGGTGTGGCCAACATGATCGCACCAGTTACCCTACAGGCATACACGCATCATCTACATGTTTCCATTTACCCGACCTCCCGCACAGCGATGCCATGGGCATGTATCACAAAATGCCATGCATGACACTGTGCAACATGACACACTTCATTGTGCAGTGTGACCAATTATTGTGGCCTGCATTAGTCTTGTTTGCAGACCCTTTTCAACATGCATCGCAAGGTCAGGGGAGGAGAGGACACCTTCCAAGCTAGGAACAACAACTTTATAAACACCATCCGGTTTTCGGACATTGCACCAGAACTCCGAATGATGTGGTCGTTAGTGGGTGTTTTCACCGGAAATGGCATAGCAGCTATAAAAGTAGAGCATAACCAGCCTCGCGAAGTCGCAACGCAATCAATCGATCAACAGGACCAGCAGTGGCAGGGTAGAAATGTGTTCACACGCACGCAGAAAGAACGGAAGAAAAGAAAAGCATAAAACAAGTAACAAAAGCATAAAATCATAACGGGGGTAAACACACTCGTGACGACAAGTCTACCACGGCCACTGCTGAGTCATAATTCAATGGTTCGAATCCGCGTGGGAATTTCTGTTTAGGGACAAGACTCGTGTTTAGTACCAACCACATCAAATGGTCTGTGAGGGTGAGCAGGGCTAAAACTCCGACATAGCTACAGCAAGCATCAACTTCAAGACCATGAGTAACACGAATGACTTACACAAAGTCATGATAGTGATTGGCAGCATCACAAATTATTATTGATAGAATGCCTTTCTGAGTGCGGTTATTGCCCAACAGTAGCCTTCTTCCGAAATAGCACTGGACAAACAATAAGGAGAAGTATATTGGTAAAGAGTTGTAGGGCTGTGTTCCCAATAAAATAAAAAAATAAAAAGGAGAATGCGTTACTATGTCACTGTCACTTTATAATTATTAGCTGGGAACAACCTCCTACATACCGTGATGCAAGGCGACCAGTAGGAAACACAAAACATTAAAAATATCTTTCCCCTCGCAAGCATTTCACATAAGAACCACAGGAAACTCCAGACTTACTGAAACGGCACGGCACGAAGACGACCACGATGCTTCGTCTTGCGGATTGCGTAGTCCAACGGCCAATTTGTTTTTTTTACGACAAAGCACTAAAATACTAGTTCCTACTTCTTGCTTGAGCCGAGCCCGCGCGAGAGCCATGCGTGCCGAGCGAGCCGCCAAATCATGGAATAAAAGCCAAGGCAACACCAGTGGAAGGGCTGAATGATGTCGAGGTCAATTAGGTCATTGCTGCACTCCAGGCTTCAAATCACTGAGTAAGAAGGTCTGTGCAGTTTACCCGTCTTCTCTGCTGCGTACCAGGACCATTTCGCTGTCGGAGAAGGACCCAGGTGAGAAACCGCTAGCGGCTAGCAGTACTACATGTAGACTCTACCTGAAACAGATAAAGAATGCAGAGCACACGATCGGGAAAAATAGAAAACATTGAGACCAAATCAGGAGTAAACCCTCAAAATGGTGGGAAGCATGAGAATGATAAAAATTTAATAACTGTTGCAATGTCGGACACAGGTGCGCTAATCAAAAACTTCAACCACGGGTAAGGTGCTTTTCAAACCAAGCCACCTTGGAAGGAAAGCTATTGGAAGACACAACTACACAAACGACGTTATTTGCCATTTGCATTCCATTCCTACTGAGGACATTTCGGATAAGCAAACACTCACCATTTCTTTCCCAAAAATAATCCGTCTCTTTGCTTGCTAGCGCCGGTCATGAAAGAAGAGCCGATGATAGGCGAACTGGTCTGCCAAACCCATGCTACAAAATTGTTATACTGCCGCCAGCCAAACCATGGGAAAGCGAGGGCCAAACGAGTAAGGAGCCACAACGGCTTCTCTCTTCAAGGAAGAAGAACATCTACAACAACCACGAGGAAGACGACCGCTTTGCAGGACCGTTAGCGGGAGCATGCGCATTAGCTTCTTTTTATCACATGCTTGACACTGATTGGCTGAGCGATGTGACGAAGGTCGTTGAATTATGTGCAGATGCTACTGTTTCGGTTTGTGGAGTGTTTTGGCGCGCCATTCCTGACCTTTCGACCCTTTGATATCAGAATACTGATCAAAAATTAGAACAGAACAATGATGATGGGTGTATTATGTATAGTTCGTCGAAGATTATCTGATCAGAGAGTCGTGAAACCAAGGGTCTTTCACGTCTTTTCAGTTCACCACTCTCTGGTAACGATATTGCTGATTGGGCTTTGGCAAGTAAAAGTTGGTTTCACAGCTAACCAAACGCAAAGACAGATACAGGTTCCTTGTTCCTGGTTCAGGTTGCAGCTGAGTCGTCTGATTCGAGTCATGGTCATGGAGTCAAACCCAACGGCTCACATGAAAGATCAGCTCGTTTAGAATCTAATAAAACCAATACTGTATCACTACTATTCACTAGTAAAACCAGATGTTAGTAATTATATTATGATGAAGCTCCTGTATTATTCGCAGACACAGGTGAAGTGTTCAGGTCAGGATGGATGGTGGCCTCGATCTTGGCATAGCCCTCGGCAAAGCTCGTGGAGAAATACCCATGCCGCAGTGGTTGACAGACTTTGCTGATTCGTCATCCACTGAACAAGCTGTGTGAGTTCGCTGAGTCCGATAGAGCCGCAGGCAGCCTACCATGCTTTACTGAATGAAGGCAGTAAATCATCCAGGACATTTCTTTGCCGGACGGTTGAGGATGCTGTAGCAGCTTTGAAGCCAATGGAGGAAACAAGTAACCGTGAGCTGCTACCGTCTGTACCAGAATACACTGAATGGAGAAGACAATTATTTCTTTGCCATGCCGGTATGGTGGCTTAGGCATAATGAACCCAACCGATCCTTTCATGCCAGTATATCTCATCAAAGACTGCATGTGTTACTGCACCTCTGGTTCACAAGCAGCCACCTGAAGTGGTGATTATTTCGCCCGTATTCGTTCTACCAAACGAGAGCTATCTGCAGCAAACAGAGTGAGACACACTACTAAAAGCAAGCCACAGTGTTGGATTGCTTTGCTGCAGTATACAGAGCTACATGTATCACCCTATTCTGGTCGATTAGCCTCACAGCCTGGAGCTTCCAGGTGGCTAACTTGCTGCCCCGTGGAGCACATAGCCACAGCGCACTGACCAGTGCCCAACACATTGACAATGGGTACGGCTTGACATTTAATTGTGGCAAGCGGGGTGTGGAGCAGGCAGTTTGAATCGGTCTACATCTGATCAGTTTAAAAAAGAACATGAACCGAGAAGCGACACTACTATGAGAAATGAGTGCGGGAGGTGGAGATGTTGTCGGGTTTCACTCCTCTTGTTCTCTCAACAACTGGGGACGTGTGCAGTGCGGCTACAGCCTTCTACACAGGCGCATAGCTATTCTCATGGGTGAATAAGCTGCTGCATCTATTGGGTATGCCCATGATGATTGACCAAGGCGTAGAGTCTCACACTACGAGTGCAGATGTATATGTATGTACGTGTAGACCTGTGTTATTCTGTCTAGCACATGTAGTTCTGCCATTGCTGTGTTGATTGTACAGACCAGGGAGTCAGAAAATATCAATGACATTTATACGAACGCTTGAACTGTGCAGTGAGACAAACATGCTGTGAACCTACGAAAACAGTCTTTCACCGCAATTACAAGTACATGTTTCTTCTGCTTACATCAGGCTTGTATCACCCTACATGTAGTCTGGTACAAACGGATGCGAATTTATACGACTGGTATTTATGACTTCCTGCTACAGATCATGTATGCAATGTAGACAGCACCACTCTCATGCCTCGCGCTATACTGGAGCACTTTACTATGCAAATAGAATAGTCCAGATATTTTCTGTGTCATTTCCGTCACCTGATGATTGCCAATCCTGCATGAAACTCCGAGTTGTGATTTTGTCTCAACTCTCATTGCAGTGACCTCTGTGTCAGTGGTGTCTGCCTTCGGTATTGAGCACTTCGGCCTGCTTTCAGTGCGTGACTGTCTTTATAGTTTTCAAAAACAAAATACCGTAGACTGTACAACATTGCACCGTCTACGGAGTACTGTACCTTGTATAGTATTCAGTGCAACGGAACATGATGGTGACCTGTTGTACATACCGGTACATAATGTACAATAAGCCTCCAACACTTCGACATGTAGTTTTTTATACTGAAGTACAAGAGCATTATAGTAATGTTTCTTGGACTTTATTTTGTCCAAGTAGGTTCCAATCCACTTCGGTGCTTCGTTTATATCGTAGATGCCAAAAAAAGACACGGGAAATTGGTTTCCACCGAAAAAAGACAGAATGAAGGGGTCCAGGGATGCTGAAAAGGACATACTTCTGAAAATTATGTGTTTGCAGTAATCTGTGGCATATTTAGCACCATGCAAGACGCTTTACGACAGTTTGAAGGCACAAGTGTTTGTGTGACATGCAACATCCATCCCCTCCCCCGTCCGCTCCTCATCTGTGGAGGTCAGTCACGTGATATCACGTGGGAGGCACAATATGCCTGTCAAAACAGTCATGATGATGTAACAAACCTGCTAAAGAATGTACGTGGATGCAGACACAACCAACAGTGCAGTGCTGTATTCCACCAGGAGCGTAGCTTGTGTATAGTCAGCGTAGTCCAGACCAGTCACCATAACAACAAATAGCCATCATGGGTAGATCTACTACATAGGAAAAATAGGCAAGTAGGGACTATGAGACAGCCAGTAGTCACCACACCACAGATTGTTTCTGGCATATGGTCACCACCAGGGAGTACAAAAACCTGTTTAGTACTCCCTGGTCACCACACCACAAATGTGCGAGCTACGTCCCCTGACGGCCTCCATGCAGTGGGTGCTTTTTCAAATTCATCACAGCAAACAATACCAAGCAACTCAGACCGTCGACAGGTAGTTTGCCTACTTCAGTTCAGGCGTGGTGCTCCATGCCTTGACCACTGTATTTCAATGAAAGGTGGCGCAGTGCGGTTTCCCGTGAGCGTGAGTGGGCACCCGTTTTTATGATGTATGCAACTGTTCAGGTAAAGAATACATGTAATCAACATTATGAACTCCGGCACTGCTACACAAGTTAGATGTTATATATCTGCTAAATCTAGGCTGACAGCAAGTCCACAATAAAACTATTTGTATTACACGTAGGCTGCTCCAAATTGCGGCTGACATGTTAGAATGAGCAATAATGTCACGCATGTAGTTCTGCCTTGGCCATACAAATGATGCGTATCAATAGAAATCATCAATGATGTAAGTCTGCAATTGTCAGTTAAATGGCGCCGCATGCAAATAGAGTGATACAAAAAGTCAATATTAGTAGTATGGCATGCTCGTTCTAACATTACTTCACCATTGAGGTGCTCAGAATTTGAGTGTCAATATTACAGATTAGTCGGCACATTAGACGTGCTCACCCTGGGCACTTCAGGCAGTGCAGTGTAGCCATGCCGTTAGTGCAACACATTAGATAAATACACCGTGGACACCGCAGTGCAGTTATCATGCTGATCGTCGCCGCACCTTAGCTATTGTCATTAGTGCTGCTAATGTTATCATCATTCCTGTTCAATAGTCCGAGAGTGGTGCGAATCCTCGTAAGACGTCGATGGCACACTGGAAACGACGACACAGCATGAGGGACAATAACCGACATGAGATCGACAACAACCATGGCTTTATGTACCATATAGTCCAACCACCTCACACATTCTACACTGGCGGTGGAGATTCATCTTTTATCCATATGAATGAGCCCTTGAGGTTCACTCATATTATGCCAATCACTGCCAGCAGATGAATAGAATTGTAAAGTGCGAGAGCTTAATTCATTATCCAGCTCATTTAGCATCCGTTACAATTCACACTATGGTTACTTCTATATTGAGGATAAAGATCGTCCTGAAAATCACAGTGCCAAAATTCAGTATTCAGTAATTTCAAAACTGCCGTTAGCAATACTGGCATATTCCCAAATGACATACAAGGCCATAATTAGTAATAAAATGGGGATGAAAACCTTCGAAGTACTGCTTTGCTTTCTATCCTAGTCATCAATCTGAAGTGGGTTTCATAGAAGTGTTTTTGCTGGGCGACGCACGATGCGACGGCCACACAACCTGGAGATCCTCAAATCCAATCCACTGCGCGGCTCACATAAGTGTTGCAACTGTCCCATTGCAGAAGATGAGCTTCGCTCAACTTCTGCAATGGGACATGCGACACGATATACGATTTGGACGATGGGGAATAATAATCGTTATGTAGGTGCACCACGTCTTCACAATTATCAAGACACAATCACACTAGTAACTCATAGCACACTTAGGCTTACCCTCATTGCTCCCAGCTGTGCGCAGCCTCTCTGCATCTGCGTTGTGCAGCTGGCGCTGCAGGCTCAGCACTGTGCTCTGTAGCTTCTTGACGTCTGCTTTGGCCTCAGTCGCTGCTTGTTTGGCTTCATCCCGCTCATTCTGAAGGATATCTTTTAGCAGAGAAAACAACAAGAAAGTCAGTTACATTCTACTGTTGGTTAGCATACTCAGGCTGGTAATAGCGGAGACACTCCTGCAGCTACACACCTGTGCATTGCCTGAACATGAGAAAGAAAATCATTCTTTGTTCATCAATCCAACGCATGCACCTGAACACGTCATGCCACTCATGTGGCATGCAAAGTAGTATGTGAGTGCTAGTGAGTTGGTGGAGGTAGGACTGGCAATGCTTCTACATGTTGCACTGTTGGATTAGGATTAAACTTGCATTGCTAGTAACTGCTTCTTTCACCAGGTTTGGGCTTGTCAAATGCATGTACCTCTTGTTACAAACACATAATTATGGCATGATATGTTCAGTGCTGACACAGCTGTTTATTGCTAATTTCAACTCTACTTTGAATTTTTCACTAGGCTCACTGATGGTAAATGGCCGAAGTCACTTGAACTGTTTCTAGCGTCATGATGGATGCGCAGAGAGAGTACTTAGAACAGAGGGCAGCAAGTTTGTAAGTCAGAATGGACCATATCACCTGCTTTGTACATCTAGTGTGAGACTCTGCGGACATTGGTTAGAAAATATTACACTGCAACGATGCTTATGAATTCACATGCATCACAAAGCCGCATTTGCCATGTTTTCTTGCAGCGTGGACTTTAGCACAGCCCTGTATTTGTATGTGCACATATACAAACAGCATGCAGCGGTCACACTCAGATAGTACATACCCAGAACTTCTTCCTCTTCCTCATCCACCTCTTCTTCATTGGCACCTGTTTGGAAGTTCAGGTCGGAAGCTGTGACCAAGAAGGAAATACAGAAACACAACATTATGAAGACTTGGCCTTGGAATTCCTTTATCTGCTCCGATTGATCAATTCTACAAAGTAAGGTTAGGACTAAGCTGTTGTAACTGAGAGTTCCATGGTTAGACAACCAGTCATCAGACTACAATGAAGGAGATTCGAAACAGTGCAGGCATACAGACTTGCAGAGGAGAAAAGGAGGGATCAATCCAGTGCCAAATTAAAGAATTTGGCTACCCCCCCCCCCCTCTCCCCCCCCCCCCCCCCCCACACACACATATCCCACCAATCTCAAACTTTGAGATTGGTATAAAATCGTCTGTCCTATGTACCCAGCACACAGAGCTATATACACTAGCCATGAAACCGGTAACTACGTCATTTACCTTTTACACGTACAGCACTGGGCCGTGTGCTGTGTGGAGTGCTGCACATGTACCAACCAAGGTGCTGCTGCTGCGGGTCACAAATACGCAGTGAGCCGTTGCTGAGCACAGCAAAGTGTCTGTGTACGGTGCTGCGTGTGAAACGGTGACCTGTCTGAGTGTTGGCCCACTGCACCTGTTCAGGTTGTGGGTTGTCAGCACGCGCAATGCATTGCAGCATCAGGCAATGTATTACAGCGTGCTGAGCTGTCCAGATTGATGGAGTTCTGGCCACTGGTTGTTTGTTTTCGGCCTGCTCACCTGCACATGGTCTGCTTGTGTTCTCTATGAGCACACATGAGAAGGGTGGTAAAACAATGGAATACTCTAATTTCAGAAATTTTTAGGAGCTCGATATTTTCAGTATGAGGGCAAAAGGCCACGTTAGGTGAACAGAAATTTTAGGTACAGAGGAGCAATTCCCTATTGGACTATGTATGTTAGTGTTTGTTCGGTGTATTGAAATTTTAGGTATGAAACAGATGCACCGAAAGTACCGAAATAGAAGTACACCAAAAACTTGTGAAATTACAGTGAGCAATGGGCACTCACAGATCACAAACCAGTAGACTGTGACTAACATACTTGTGATTCCGGCAACGACATGCAGTCGTGAGCTGATGAAGAAAAATATTCATTGTGATAGGAGTGTGTACATTATGGCTTTGCAAACTTCTTTTCATGTTCATTTTAAATTTACTCCTTCTCGTCAACTAGATCCTGTAAAACTGGATAAACAGGAATCTACCAGAATTGTGTCTTTAGGGGAATGTACAGAGAAAGATCGCGGTATCATCCCAGTACACGACAGAGTGCAATTTCACGTATACATTCCAGAGTGTCGACAACACAATGTCCCGCAATGTCATCTAGAACCGTTTTTTAAATATAATATTATGTGAGATAGAACCCAGGTAATACTAGATCCAGCCAGCACTAGACCAAACCATGGCCCCATACAGCATTGAGCCCTGTTCACGGGTGGAGAGAAGGAAGAACAAAGGCACTGCATATGTGATCCTTTGAAGCTCCCCGCGCTGTAGTGTGTGCATGAAGTATGCGGGCACAGTGAAAGGTGCTGCCTCCCACCAGCCTGTGTAGTTTCACAGGAAAAGGAGTTTCTAAGTCTGAAGGAGATGTTGAACGGTCTCTGCATGCAGGGCAACCAGGCCATAGCATACTTTCTAGTGGTTAGAGCATCGCTGGTCTTTAGCGAATATCCCTGGTTTTGACTCCTGGGGATGACAGACAATTTTTCAGAGTGTATCCCTTTCTTTCCCTCGAACACATGAATGGCACTGAATTCTGAGTTTCACATGCAAGTGATCACCAGACATAACCTGTCTTGCCAGCCACTGGCTATGCAACTCTGTTGTTGTTTGCGGTGTTGTACGAGCGGAGCACAAAGACGATCAGATTTCATTGAGTACTATACAAAGCAGCAAGTCTTGATTGACATGTGCCCCATAACAGTGTGACTGCACTTGGTTTACATGCAGCCCTACAAGATTAGGTTCGTGCTAAACGAAAACTGTTCGCTACAAAGGGTCAATTTTGTATGCGTTCAAACAGTGATATGGACAATGGTTCGCTATATCACAAAATTCGCTATATGCGAGTTTGTTATAACTGGAGTCGACTGTAGTTTCCATTTCCCACTCTCTCTAAAAGTATAGGCTGTACTACGTCTAGTACACGGAGGTGTATCAAGTGCACTCTCGAGTACCACAACCCACTTCACACGTACCTCTGGCAATGACATCATACTCGGCAACAAGAGCCAGGCCTGTTGGCTTGGCAACAAAGCATGAGTAGAGGCCGGCGTGGTGCGGTGCAAACTGTGAGATTTCCAGTACACTAATGTCACCTGACTGTATGATACTGGCATTGGCGACCAGGGATCCGGGTACGAGAGCATGTGCATTCCTGAACCAGGTCACTGGGTACTCTGACTCTCCTTGGTCGTAACCGTTCAATCCAGAACACTTGAGCTTCAGGTGCTGGCAATGGTCTGCTGAAATGGATGAGCTGGAGCCTGCCAGCGGGGCAGTGGCTACAGTGAAAGTACACAGAGGCAAAGAAAACATGCGCAAAATCTACATCCAATGTTCATACTTGAAGAGTATCTGTATCGTTCTGTTCTGGTAACACGTGTGTATGCAGGCAAGTAGGTAAAAAATGAATGTTGGAGAAAAGATAAGAAGGTGATCATATCTGTAGGGAGCAATTCTTTAGCCTATTGGGGCTATTTCATGATAATTTGGCACAGGTCAGAGAACTAGCACTCATTCCCATGCAACAACCGCAGGTTCCAACAGCTAACTTCCCGGAGACTAAAGTCGTAGACACTACTTCTAATGATTACCTTTAGGAGTCAGTGCAGTGGGAGAGTATCTCTTGAACGGCTGTCCACCCGTATGCCCTCCATTGTCACTGATATTCTGCAGCCCCCGATAGCGGATGAAGAAGCTCTCGCCGGGCACGGTGGTCGGTCCAATAACTGTATCCTTTGCTCCGGCTGCACCTTCGGACATACCACCGTCTGTGGGAGACGATGAGGAGAACCGATTGCCATCCATACCCACCAGCTCAACATACTGAACGATGTGCGAATCTGGCGTTGACACCACTATGTAATTTGATCCTGAAACAACAACAACACAGAACCAACAAAGTGGATCACATTGAAAACACTGCCGCTAATGATGCCGACGTTAGCAATAACTGCTCAAATTGCTGTAAGCAAAAAACCTTGTCTATATGCTTCATATCAGGATCGGTATGTGCCGGCAGAGTACGTAGGAACAGGAGTGTCTGATTTCAAATATCTGAAGTGCAGGTTGCAATGTTCCAATTTGCAATGTTCACTTCCACCCTTGCATTGGAGAATAATTGTAGTAAAAACCCTGCGTAGAAAACATGCAAAATCACACTTCGAAATACGAATACTCATACTGTCTGACAGTATCCCGCAGGGACAACCATCTAGGAAAGTAGCTACAAACAAAGGCATCTTATTGACTGCAATAATACAGGATCGACTCAGATACAGTTGGAAAATGACAGTGTAATGATCCTTACACACCTTGTTCTGGCGAGACAAGCGAGACCTCCTCACCAAACTCGTTGATCTCAGTGATTTTGGCAAAGGAAGAGGTCATCTCTTCCACTCCGTGAGCAGTGACGCTGACGCGGCACGTTGACAAACTTGTCACATGCAGCTGCCACGTTCCAAATGATAGCAGAGACTGTGTGTCCAGGACAGCAAGCACCGAGCTAGAATAGGTCTTCCAATCAACAAACATAGACTGCTGTCGTGGCTTGATGGGGTCCAGGAAACCGGGCTGATATAGCTCCACAGTAGGGCTCTCGTTATCACAACTGACGACTACCTGCACAGATGTCATTGCCGGCTCGACGACAAAGTCTGAACTCCAGAATGGCGGCGTAGTTTGCTCCCAGAGGAGCAGCACCTGTGGTTCATTGTTGATGGAGAGTTGTGAGAACTTGAGTATGTCGCCGACATTATCCTTGCCGATGCGGAACAGCTGACCACCGGATATGGCAGTGATGGTGTCGTAGTAGGAAGAGTCAGATGATTCGCATGATCCAGAGAGGACAAAAACAACCTGAAACACACATTCAGTGGAGATGAGACAGAGACCGATATGGGCTATGCAAAATACTCCGCTTGAAAGCAGTTTGTCACTCACAGACTATCTGCGGTATAATACGAGTCCACGCCCAACTACAGGTGAGATCTTTCACACTTTGAATTATGGTACAATTCAAGTATACAGCTTTCTAGACTTCTTCTGCCCCCCCCCCCCCCACCCCCTCCCCTGCATTGAATTCACTCAACACTATGATTCCATACAGATGTCTGATAATTAAACTTGGCCGTAATTTCAACTTACAACCTTTAGACTGAAGTCGCTACTATGAGGCTAATAATTTTTGCCTTAGCTCATGAAGGTAATGAGTAGGATAGACCTGGTAAAGAGAAGAGGAGGTAGGGAGTTTGTCAAGTTACAACGGTAGTGTGCACCCTTTGACCAACAACTTCAAGCAAGGTAGCAAAATAAATGCATAATGGAGCTGACATTGTTCCCGCATGCTTCGCATGTATACCATCCACATTTCTTTCTTTCTTTCGCATCTGGCTTGCAAGTGTTGAGTTTTGGAGAGGAAAAAGAAGAATGTGAGACCTGCGGCCTCTAAATTCCTAATACTTTGAAATTCTCTGTGAAGTCCAAATTTGTAATTTCTATTCAAATACTTTGAAGTAACCTAATCCATTGTAAAAGTAAGATAAAGTTCGCAAATAGTGTATGACATGTTAAGTGTAAGAAGTCATTGTCTCATGTACCTGCTGAAGTCATTGTCTCATGTACCTGCCAACGATCAAGTACATGTACTAAAACATTGTGATAATGAACCAGGCTCAGATGTGGTTTGTTTTGGGAATGGGTGTGCCCACTAACTATTTCCCTCTTCAAATGTAAGATGACACCACAATAACTGTTGCAAGACTCTGTACCTTGATCTGCTTGCTCTGGATGACCTCCAGGACACGTCCTAGTAGCTCCAAGTCTTTGGCAACGGCATCCGTGAATACATAGACGGTTGACTTTGGACAGGAACTCTCCAGCCCCATCAGCAGACCACTCAGAACCTTCTCCGGGCAATCGACTCCTCCAGTGGGGCGCAGACTACAGGCGGCATCAGCAAGCTGATTCAGGTGGTTGAAAAACTGCGGTGGGCCGATCACTGTTCCAACAGTCAACACAAGACAATGGTTGCATGTTCAGTATGCTGATATCCTGCTCATTGGAATGAGGCCATACAGCAAACTGTAGATTCTCACAATCAAGTTTCTTCAGAACTTTCAAACTCCACGACAGGCTGTCAACACATGAGATCGTGTCATGAGCAGAGCATGGGGTGGCGGTCTATTCTAGCGCACATAAATAATCCCGCAACATGCTACTAAAACCTCTGTATCCTGGTGTGCCATGGATTGGACGAAGCTAGTCATTGATCCTGGGTTTATAATAGTGATCTGCAATCAGTTCGAGATAGAAATCACTTCTATTGAGGTCAAAATGGCCATACATTATCATGATGACGGAAAGATATTAAATTTTGATACATCAAGATACATCAAGATATCCTTTTCCGCCGATTATCAGGAGATGGATCATGGTGTGGTGTTGTGCTATGGCAAATGCTATAATCAGCATTGAGTATCTATGCATCTGATCACCTCTGTATTAATTATGGCATCAGCCAAAGGTAATTCTGCACACCATTGCGGCATGCAAAATAGCATTGAGTGGCAATTCAAGACATAGTTTTCAGTCGGCATGGTGATTATGAGCTCCCAACAAAATTAGTTACTGGTATTCCAGTCACTGATTTTTAAAGGAATGATTGTATTAATCACCAAGAATATTGCCTTCGACTGAAAAACAATTCCACTCTTACCTGGATCTCCGAATGGCACCAGTAGGCAACGATGAATGGAGTCATGTAGCTGATGCTGCTCCGCGATAATTGCCATTTCGCGTGTGCGCTCGCACACCTGGCCAATGTCGTTGCGCATGCTCCCTGTGTTGTCAATGACGTACGCCACAGACCGATCTCCATTGCAGTTGTTCTGGCAGTGGGGACAATCCTGCACACCTGGTGAAACCTAGAAAACCCAACATGAATGGCAGTGATCAATATTCGTGTAACGTGCAAAACTGCAGACTCGATATCGGTTACTGTAATATACAAATTTTCGGCAGCTATTTAATTTCGGCTATATTCGGCACCGACCCAAAACGCCTACATTAAAACGCCGATGAAATTTTTCACAGCATCTGTCGCACTATACCATGCCCACTACCCCACGCCGAAAATAAATCGCCGCCGAAATGTCAAAAATCGTGAAGTGCCGAAATTCACGATTCACTTGAGACTCGGCTGCAGGCCGAGTCAGGCTCAAGTGAATCCGTAGGAGCACCACCACCCTCTATCAATCAAGGCACAGATGCAGCTCCTAAATCGGTGGGGATGAGTAGATCAGACCCACCACAAAGTGGTCAAAGACCTGCAGAAAGATTGGCAATAATTCCAGGTGATGGGCCATTGACAAGCACAAATACTGAGTATACAAAGGCTGTAAATTTATACAGAAGTAATCCCACTCCACTGGACATTATCCAAGAATGATACACTGTGCATGGTTTTTTTTAGCTACATACAAATATCAATTGCCACCGGTATTGGCTCACTTCAGAGGGAGCATACCAGTGGTGATGGGTTCTTGGCGTACTCAAATTATTCCTACAAAAGCAATTTTTATGTTTATCACTTATCCTTTGTCCGAAGTGTGTCCTTTGTTTTGTATTCACCCTGCCTCTGGCTCCACTGTGAAGCAGTATAATTATGCATTGTACTTAGTTTGCATCGAAGCTGTCAATGCAAATTCTCTGAAGGAGTCTCTCTAATCGGCCCGAGGGCTATTCACAGAAGGCATGTTGTGAATGTAATCTAGATGACTGACTCACTGATATGTCCTACCCTAGACAGTGCAGTTAGCTTTTCACACAATGTTGCAGTCAGTCATGGACTAGATCTACACCATGCTAGTGTCATCATTGCCCCAGCCCCTCTGGCAATGCACTGTATGCACGCCGCCAGGCGGAGATGACAGATAACCACCACTTAACGCTTGATTGCAAACTTGTACGGTACGGGGTATGTACTTGGGTAATTTGGAGCCCGTCTATTCATCTGCCTGTTGTAGTTCTTCCCTATTAATATTAGCAAGTTTCCAAGTTGATAACAGCAATCACCCACAGGGGTTCAACAGATAAATTGGTATCCATAGTGCCTACTATCCTTGACATCTGGCAATGGATTGATGCAGTTGATGGCAGTTCCAGACTGAACTTTACAAAGCTCAGGTGTGACACTGTATCTCTCAAGCTTGCCAATTCCTTTCACTACCTATGCATGACTTCTTGGTTACTCCATGCAGAAACAACCACCAGAACATCCAGCCATGCAGGGAACGCGCACCGACCAACTAAAGAATATCTAGTCCTGATGATCCACTTCGGAAGGCGTTACCCCCTGCATGATTAGTGTACCGTGTGCCTGTGGACTGGAATTCCTTTGCAATCAAGAGAAAAGTGCCTGTTTGATGATGACTGACCCGTTAGTCCTACACATATTCCATGTGAATATACAGTACACAAGAGTCACTAGCTTAAAAGCAGGGATGGTACAGAACAGCCAGTCACACCATGCATATCGACTATACTTCCCCTGCAGTGCCATCACCCAAGACATAACAAGTACTAGAGGAGAGGCGACATTTGGACAAGCTATTGGTTTCTTGATCAAGGTGTTTGAATGCCGAGAATTAAGAACTTCCATGGTTACCACTGAACCCAGATATGCAGTGTGTTGTGTGATTGACAACACTGATTCAAACTACCCAACATGGCAATGTAATGGCTAGCCCATAATCATTCCTCAAGCCTCCCACAATCAGGTGGTAAAACTGAAATTATAAGTGCGTCGTCGAATGAACAGACTCTCGTACTACGGAAACCCAAACTCAACACCAACGATTCAGTATGAGAACTGACACCAGCACGCCATTAATATGCTCATGTACCAACAAAATGTACATGGCTTGCAGGGAAAAGACAAACACTAACTCCCATTTCAATGTCATACAGAATCACAGTGACATTTCCCAATTTTGGAAAGGGGTTCTGATCTGTTGAATATTCCCTAGACCTTCTCTTCCCTTCAGCACGCATGCAAACAGTCAGAAAACGGCCACATTAGGACGGGGACATATCCGACACTGATTCCACACAATACCCCGTGTACCCTGTAAGTACAATGAAGGTACGCTTTTGAACGGCCACAGAGTGTTAGCAAGCATGTAACTTTGTAGTCGGCTAGAACATTTGTGCTCAGGTTGCCTGGAAGCAAAATCACTTTTTGGGATTTTCCTAAACCTTTGTTGCAGCAATTTGCAGTGCCTAACCGCCTTTTGTACGTGCAGATTGTACTGAGCAGAGACTTCTGTGTGTGTTATTGTTGTGAAAGTTCACCACAAAGACCACGAATACACATGAGTGAGCATAGATTAGTGAAGTGCGGATCTCACTCAACTTGAGATCAAACATACTGCTGATGCTCAACTTTCCCCTTGGTGGTGACAGCATCCATCATCAGTACTATTTCACACTGCACACCTCCTGCACTGCTGAATGAGTCAGTGAGACATGCATGTGAAGGCAGGTATGTATAGACTATGATCGGTATAGGGGGCATGTACACCCCCCCCCCCCCCAACAACATCTATTGATCTTCGTTCAGCATGTGTGTAGTTGGGCATGTGGCCTAGGGATCCTAGTTCAATGCCTGCAGTGCAGCCGGAATCGAGTGCTAGCGTGCAAAGTCCACTTGATTGTCTGTATAGCTGTATACATAAACAGTGAAATTTCAATTACAAACCGCGTACAATATTCAGTAACTACTAACCGGTTCAATAATATTTTGGCCGTACCCCCCCCCCCCGCCCATTCTTTCTAAAAAGTAGACCAGCTATGCCACTGGAATGTACTATTTGGTTTCCTTGCCAATGCCGGGAGAGAGAGAGAGAGAGAGAGAGAGAGAGAGAGAGAGAGAGAGAGAGAGAGAGAGAGAGAGAGAGAGAGAGAGAGAGAGAGAGAGAGAGAGAAAGAAAGAGAGAGAGAGAGAGAGAGAGAGAGAGAAAGAGAGAGAGAGAAAGAGAGAGAGAGAGAGAGAGAGAGAGAGAGAGAGAGAGAGAGAGAGAGAGAGAGGGAGAGAGAGAGAAAGAGAGAGAGATAGAGAGAGAGAGAGAGAGAGAGAGAGAGAGAGAGAGAGAGAGAGAGAGAGAGAGAGAGTTGTGTGTGGGAGGGGGGGGGGAGGAAGCTAGAGAGACACCCGACTAGGCCATGCAGTACTACACCACACCTCTATTACACACACAAGTTCTGCTTACCTGACATACCACAGAGGTAGCACCCAGTACTGTTAACAGGAAGAGAACACCTAGAGCATACGCCATTCTCACTGCAACTGGATCCGTTCTGAACAGGACAAAATCAAGCAACCAAAAATCACCATCGCTTTATCAAGAAGATGAGAACCATGGGTGCAGTCCACAGTCTCCACACCTGCTGGCCCACCCGCACACACGAGCTCACATGCAGCAGGGACTCAGACATAGTAATCGTCTGCACTCAACTGCAATGCACTGAGCCAAGACCCTCCCATGCGCTTTTCAGCCGGCATAAGTTACACTTGACTCAGTCACATTGTCACTGATTGAGGCTCCTTATCAGCTTCAGCCATTGTGTGCAAAGTATGAACAAAACAGTCACTGAAAGTGTTAGGCTTCAATACCCACTTCAGAGCAAAGTAATTCCTCTCATTAGCAACAACAGTCATGATGAGCAGGACTGTCAAACTTCAAAGCCACTGGACAAAACAGATCTCCGATCTTCCTGCTGAGGATACCACATGGCCCAAAGCTGACTTGCTCCTCTTGGGCCAGCTCTCTTTGCAAGATAGGGCATTTGTGGCATTTTACTGGTAGTATGCCAGGTCACTAGCACTACTGTACAATGGAGATCACTGTCATTCCTGAAACTAACCAGTCTCCTTTGGTTAAGTTACACAGCAATTCCGACAGCACAGCAGCACAGTCTCATCCAGGAACTAGGATTGTTACCATGTATTCGTCGGTGAAAATTTCACCTGTACTCACAGAATTACCTCACTCTATTACACGCATCCCTGACTAACTATCTTACAAAGGTGATCTTTCTCAAAATGAGGACAGGATGCGACACAACAATGCTTAAATTGCCTGATTTGAAGTGTTACCGTCTAACCTGCACAGGAGATTGTGCATGTGTATCTGCGGAAATGTGGGATAGAGAGCCAATAGGAATAGCGCTGAGGATATGCTGTTTCTGGGGCAGCTTGCACAGTGCAAATCAGTGTGCCAATGCTCTGCTGTTCAGACATGGCAATCTTGCAATCCAGCTGATCATTTCATGCAGCATATTCGACACTGCCACGCAGTGTGAACCAGTTGTACCGGAGCACATAACGGCAGACATGCTGGCCATCACCCATGAGCGATTCATAACTGTTGCCCCGCACAGAGCCTGTGATTCAGCCGCGTGATGGAACGTGCTCAGGGTGGTCGAAGAGATACTGAAGAAACTGGCTGTGCTGGCTGGCTTGGGATCTTGTTCTCTCCATCCAGTCCCACTAGGGGAAGAAGTGCTTCACCCAGCCGTCATGATAGGCATGCATTGACTAGGTAAAGTGCCAGCAATCACGCAGGTGGACTACATATCTCTTGCAGCCACATGTCAAGCCATCCACGAGCAGATTGAAGCAGCGAAACCCCTGACCATGCTTGCACTAGGGGCAATCTTGTCTGCCCTGAGCTCCCACATTGTAGTGGTCTGGTGCAGAACAAGTGTGATGGAAAGCGCATGCGAGGCAAGGGATCCCTCAATGGTATGTCCTGTTACCCGTTTCCTACTCCTTCTGTGCTTGACACTGCCAACTTGGAAGCTCCGTCGAGTGCACATGCTGTACGGATCAGCTGCAGTGACTAAACACCATTGGTTGAAAAGGGCCGCTCTACACCCAGTTACGATCTGCGTGGCACAGACCTCTCACTCTAACACTAGTACCTCTTCGGCAAAGGACCGCTCAAACAACGGCGAACTCAGAATAAAATGACCCCTCCATCCCCCCACAACAGCTGTAAATGCACATTCGAATATTCAGAAGGAGTGAGGAGATTCACCGGGAGTTGAAACAATTTCACCATGTCTCAAACCATTTTCAGTGATGGTGTCCGACTTCGTTGAAGCTTTACGGTGTTTATATACCGACATTCACCTGGACTTTACAGACTGGTCGAAGACATTCTGATTCCCTTTTAGCTGTGGAAAAACCACGCCAATAGCATACTTCCAGCGAACAAATAAGGAACAAGTTCTGTAATGCTTGGAATTGTAATTATTTGGAGAAAAACCCTTACCGTATTGCGGTCTCCCCCTCTCCCTGGCTAGGCTGTGCTCGTTCAGTCCTTGATTGGAGAACCGGTAAGCTATTTGCCACCGGAGGTCGCCTGACTCTCGGCTGGGTCGCTTCCGCGGACAACTCGTCAACCGCGTGACCGGCAAGTGTACCACTGACCCTGTGGAGTGGAGTGAGCAAGCGCTGACCTCTTCAACGACACTAAAATCAGCATCCGGTATGCTCGTGCTGTAGTTGGCACCCGAAACTGCTGAACTAAGGTGGCAAGGTTAGTGTTCCCTTTCGCCGTGCTACGCCTGGAAAAGGAACGACTGAAAACCTTGTCTCAACCCACACACGCAGATCTACACTGCAAAGACTGTATTATCTTTCCGTATGTACCGGCTTGTCAGTGTGAACGCGTGACCTCTATCAAGTCAAGGTCAATCCTCTAGACCACTGTAGTACTGTAGTACTGTATACGTAGTAAAGAGTAGAGACTGAGTAAAGTGAGTAGAAAGAGTGCAAAACGCTTTGGACGCGGGAAAGCTGCTTCCAATCCCATCACACAAGTTAGTAGTAACATGATCGAGTTGTTCAATCCGTCACTATCCGATACGTGCCAAGTGTTTCATGCAAGCCTTGAGCTGTCGAAGCCACAGACCAAAGGCAAACTCGGTATATCCGCTGAAGCTACATGTACATGTAGGTAAGGAGGGAGAGTGCGATGCTTGCATGCCTTCCGCGGATATGTACAACACGTTGCTTGGCGGTCAGAAAGGTCTAATTATTCAGCAGACCTGCAGCTGGACCGACCGATCCTGGGACTTTGGCTTTGAGTTTGAGTCGAGCTGCGCAATACTCACGGCTCGAGGGCTGTGAAATCATCGCGGCTTGAAGTAAAGTGTCCCGCATGCTAAATGATGCTGGCTTGGACGCATTCCCTGTCACAGCATGGTCCCACTTTCTAGACAGTTAGCTCGGAATGGAGAGAGCGATATGTCAAGATGCTTATCTTCACATCGGCCTTTTGGAGCCGGTTTTACTTTTCCGCTATTGGCTCAGTTGGAAAGTGGGGTGCTTTGCACTCTCAACTCGCCCTAGGACGCCATTCCGCTGAGTATCTCTAATTGCATTTAGCGTCCACCGTTGATTAATCGTTCGTGCCGGACGAATCATAATAATTATTCTGAGTAGCTATCGCCAGCTGCTTCGTTGGACGTACTACAATCAGTAGTAGAGGAAAAGCTGCATGCAGGAAAAGCTAGCACGGTCCCTGCATGGTATAGATCTGCAGTCCATATCACATAATCATTGCAAAGCTCTCGCACTCTCTCTCTCACTCTCTCTCTCTCTCTCTCTCTCTCACTCACTCTCTCTCTCACTCACTCTCTCACTCTCTCTCTCTCTCGCTCTCTCTCTCCGCCATTCCTCTCGCCCTCTCCCATGGTGCTTGCTGTGTACGCCGATCGCGAGACCCTTGGTCGGGGGAGTCCACTGCATCTCACCAGCGCAGCTCATGTAGCGCCTACACACCCATTGTTGTCTTTTTTGTTTTGTCTTTGTTTTGTCTCCCCTTCTTCCGTAGGTATGTGCAATGTGATAAAAAATAAAATAAAATAAAATAAAAAAGCAGGGACTGGAGGGCTGGTTTATACGACTCCCTGCTGCAAAGTCATTGCAGCACACCTGAAGTAAAATGCTACTCAAACGACAGTAATCATAGTCATTGTAATTATTTTGTCCTGTGTCATGGAGCCATTGTAGGATGAGAGCAAGCCAATAATGTGTAAGACTTGGGAATTCTGTCCAAGCCATAGTCATTTCCATCAACAAACAACATTGGGCGCTTTCGATTACACGCATTTCGGTCAATTCTAGAATTAGTTATTGTTGATGCACAGTTCGATTACACAAAAAGTGACAAATTCCGTGGTTAGAATTGATTTTATCCAATTCCGTCGAATCTCGAGAGGGCGGAATTTCTCTGGCGCCAGAATTGCACAGTCGGTGTGTTACCGGTCTGGTCATGACTCAAGCGCGCGAAGAACCTCCCTGGCCGGCGTGTGCGCGATGCTGGGTCCACGTGCGCGCGAGGGTGTACGTGATCTCTTTTTACGATTCATAAATTTCGTTTGTGACATGACATGAATAAAAATAATGCGTTGTGAATTCCAGTTGTTCGTTTACAAGGCCGGAATCCGCTCATTCTGGTCATTCCAGAATTAAAAAAAAAACAGTTCCAGAATTGTGTAAACGTGTAATCGAAAGCGCCCAATGACTACAGTACATGTACATGTATGGGCATGTGATTCGCTGGTACAGTGGTACAGTGGTAGACTGTACTCCTTATCGCCATGGCCAGCATTTCCGTCAGGTTGTAGTTGCACTGACTCCGGGACCTCGAGCGACCAAAACATTCACCATTGCAGGCACTATCCACCAGTCGCTGAAGCCGAGACCTCGAGCCTCAGGTCGCCGGAGATGCTCCAGTTTCACCACCACATGTGCACAGTTGCATCTGCAGCCACCTCTATCTTTACTTATAATTATAATTATATAGTTATAAAGAAGAGGCACCTGTGACGTGTGTCTGTGTGTGTGTGTGTCACGCTCCTTATAAAGAAGAGGCACCTGTGACGTGTGTGTTTGTGTCACGCTGAAGCGCTGCGGAGCAGCGCTGCCCTGAGCACGCGAAGCGTGCGAGCAGTGTAGCACAGTGTAGCTAGCGGCCGCAGAAGCACTGAGCACGCGAAGCGTGCGAATCGTGTAGCTAGCGCTAGCGGAAGCAGCCACAGAAGCACTGAGCACGCGAAGCGTGCGAATCGTGTAGCCACCACGGCCACCACGTGCTGATCACGCGAAGCGTGCGAACAGTGTAGGTGGTAGCAGACACGATCAGTACGAGTAGCAGTAGCAGCCGCGCGCAGAAGCACTGAGCACGCGAAGCGTGAGAATCATGTTAGTGACTACACCCAATTTCCAAAACTTGCTCCGATCGCTTCGATTTTGGTCTCATTCGATTCTCCCAGGCGTAGTACATAGGAAATCTGTAAGTATTATTCGAATCGGCCCAGCCATTCTTGAGTTATAGTGATTTGAAGTGCGCCAAGTTGGACTTTTGCTGGAAACAGAAATGAATGGGAGCGATGGGAGAATCGAGAACGACCGCACAGTCCGTGCATGCAGTACAGTGTACAGTGCACACGCCTCGTCACTCGAACTGCGCGTACGAAATTGCATACTTAAGCCTGGTTCACACTAGGCCGATTTTCCGGCCGACATGGACTCGTACGAAAAATCCTCAAGATCGGGGCGAAAATTGCGTAGTGTGAACTGTGTTGTCGTACAGGGTTCCGACAAAACTGCGGCGATTTTCTTGTCGCACTAGTTTTCGGCCAAGTATCGACTGGTCGATATTTAGCCGAAAAGCCGGCCGATTTTACTGCTTGCACGTGATGGAGCGGGATTCGGACCAATCACGGTACGCTTTTCACCATGACAGCAAAGAGCGTCGATGTCGAGCTCATGACCTCTTGTACTTTGTACTCTTGATGAAATGTAAAGTCCTACCAAAATTTCATAACCCCCATGAACTCTTGCTTTTATGGATAATCGATGCGACTCTATTGCGAGTGAGTCGTTCCCCGTGTGTGAACAGGCCGTCCGACTCAGTCGACACAGTCGGCAGACTCCATGTCGGAGTCGGTGTCGGAGCATCGGCCGGAAAATCGGCCTAGTGTGAACCAGGCTTAAGGTATGCTGGCGCAGAACAAATTCGCTCGTAGAGGAAGACGAAAGCGTCTCACCGCCTTGTAATTTCACATGGCCAGTAGTTTTTCGATGCTGAAGACGATGGAATAATCCGCGACGCTGCGACCCGACCAGAACAACCCGAAATTCATACCCTGAAAAAGCGCTGAGCGCAGAGCTCCTAAATTTTGTCGTATGGAAACGGGACTTCGGGTCTCAAGGGCACGAACATCTCCTCTCTCAGATAAAGCAATTCACTCGATGCGATATTCTACAATTTGACCTGGCCACGCCGAAATGCACTGCCATGTCGGATTCTCCCATCGGAAGTATAGAAACTTGTTTCCAAAAAATCAGCGTCTGGGTGCGAGGGAGTAAAGTCACTAATCATGTAGCCACCTAGCCTAGGCCATATGCATAGGTAGCACTAGCAGCCGCACAAGCGCTGCGGACCACGTGAGCCGTTCTCTGCAAATAGAAACATCTGCAACAAAAGGATACAAAAGATCTGCACTGACTGCACTCTGCATCTGATCTGCAGTGAAGAGCGCATCGCACTTTTGTTCGTAAGTTTATGAATGTTTTGAGCCGCTTCATCCGCCACCAGGTGATGGACAACCCTGACCAGCCTCCCGAAGGCGTAACAGACGTAGATCTACGTCCCTCCTTCTCCTTCCAACGATGAAGAACCTCCCTCACGATCACCAGGCCAGGACTTCAGCGGTCTGGCCACCACCACGTGCTGAGCACGTGTGCTGTTCATGTACTTGCTTCACCCGCGCATGCCACATTCGGCCAGGCAACGCTGGCCGGTGGTGCTGCTAGTCAAGTATAACGTAAATACACAAGCTTGCAAGTCATGTACTGTCATGTCCTCGATCGAGGTTCGTGGTTTCTCGTAAAAAAACTAAAAAACATATTTTGCTGTCACAGAATAGGGCTTGAAAGTGCTACGTCACAGCATAGCAACAATTTCAAAAATTCAAAAACTGGATCCACTTGGATCCAGTTTTTGTATGGATCCAAGCAAATTTCAAGCGGTCTTACCCACAGCATGGTGATGTAGCCAGTGAAACTGACTGATTTGGCTACTGGGGGCGGGGTTACAACTAGTGGCGAAATAAAAGTCACACCTGCATGCGACATGAGTGGGTTGCTATGCACCCACATACTTAGGCAATAGCAAAGTCACACCTTAGTGGATCCAAAAATAGAAATCTGATGTCAAGTTACTACCCCCTGGCCGTTTTGACGTCATCACTTTCAAGCCCTATACCGTCGATGCGCCTCCATAGCAACGTGGTGGACGTAGACAACGCGAACAAACAAACAAGCAAACGCCTGAACGACTGTGCACGTGGTTACGTCCGTCTCATCGATCGACGCGGCGCGGTACACAAAGTCATGCAGAGAGCTAGTATTATTTTTTTTGTAACGATGCTGAGCGCTGTTGAACAAACTGAAGAAGTGAAGGGGACTTGTATGTTGCGAATATTTGGAGGAAACTCTATTGGAAATCGCTACCGGTGCTGGGCTCGGTTCTGGGCACAATTGAAATGGTGGCTGAAATATTTTGAGGACGGTTATACACAAGATCGGTCTGAGGCTGTCCATCATGGCTGGAATGCCTGTTGCTGCTGGCGTGCAAGTATGCATGCCACGTAATCCAGTAACACAGATGCCGTCTCCAAGTCGTTGTGCTAGATCGCATGCAGACCCTGTCGACACCATGCAGTCGCCAGACGAGCCGTCTGTGTTGAGCGCAGAGGAGCTGAGGAGAGTGCAGCGCTTGACGAGCGATAACTGGGCCAGCGGAGATGATAGCGATATAAGGGGTGAGCGGATGAAATCTGACAGAGAGCAGAGAGTTACGTGGGCCAGTGAAGGCGATGAGAGCGAGACTGAGCTAGGTGATGAGGTGTACTATCAGAAACTGCTGGAGCTGAAGGAGAGAAACCTGCAGAATCTGAGAGCTGTGGAGAAGCTTTATCACAGGCACGTTCAGGAAGGTGGCCACCATCATCATTCAAGCATCGGCACGGAAGAGTGTCTAGTGCAAGATGAAACCCCTGCCTATCAGGCCACAGCAGCTGATCAGCGGCAGCCAAGTAGCACCAACGTTTCAGTCACGCAACACCTGCCACATAATAGCAGATCACAGTACTCTGCTGGTGTTGGGCGTGTTGAGGATGTGCCACAGGAATCCTCCGCAGACCTGGAAAGCGACACTGGTTCAGCATGCAGCTCTGAGTCGGCTCAGTCTGGTAGCCCAGGGCAACTCCGCTCCAATAGTGTGGTGGAAGTGGATGGGTTTGCAGCTGGCTATTTGGAAGGGGCAGATCTACCCCCATCGCTGCATCATGATGATTATATGTCCCTAACTGATGAAAGACTATCTTCAAGTGACGACCAGCAACAAAACAGTGGAAACGAGTCAGAAAATGGTGTCCGTCACCAGCATCTCATTGATAGCATGTGGGATGACTTCCGTGTGGAGCGGGGAAAGCTAAAACGCAGTGCGAAAGGGGCATGGTCACCAACCTACACTATTCCTGAGCCATTTGAAATGACTCGACGAACGGAGCGGCAGCAACGCAACAGGGAGAATCAGTCCCGGTGCATTTTGGAAGCTGAAGAGAAGCGACTGCAACGTGAACAGGAAGAATTGGAAGCGATGCGTGTCAGATTCTCTGCGAAGGATGTTCCTGGATTTGTGAAACGTCCAATCTATGAGTCCATGTGTTTAGCCGAGGAGGAGAGACGAAAGAAGTCACGGGAAGAGTATGCAAAACGACTTTTGGCTGACCAGCAACCATTTTCTTTTCTAGAGCGCGAGCAGAAGAAAAAGGAGGCCCGGCGGAAACGAGCGCCACGGAAACCAGCCGAGCAGAAGATATTCCGTGCCAAACCATTGCCAAATGATATCTTAGAGCCATCATCACAAGAACAAACTTTGGAAGAGGAACTGTACAGACAGATTCGTATGAAGATCAGATCTGACACATTACTAGCCAATTCTCATTTGCCACAAAGCATGGCAAATCGACAGAAAAGCCTCCGCTATACACAAGGTGACCTACGACACAAGACAAGCCAGCGTCACGAATCACGAGCATTTGTCACTCGAGAGCACAGATTCAGGCCTCGGATCAATTCCGGTGTGCCTGATTTCGGTGAGCTCCATCGTCGCTTGGATTCGACCCAGCAGGTCTCTCGGGAGCAGCACCAGCCAACGACTATCAAGCCATTCTTTTTGAGAACGGAGATCGTCGCGGAGAAGAAACAGCGGGACCGGGAGCACGGGCAATCCAGCAGTGTGCTTAGTGTTAGGCCAGGCAGCGCACCACCGCCCAGTACGTACGTGAGATCTGCCGACTCTTTCCACACCAGAGTAACACGATCCTCACAGCTGCGTACCGATCACACGCAGGCAAAGTTGCGTAAACGCCAGGCGCAGGCAATGGACCACGCAGTTCTGCAGTCCCAGAAGGAGGACAGAGAGCGAAATGTGCGTGACCGGTTGGCTGCATCAATGAATGACAGTGGTGGACGTTCATCTATGTCAATGGATATTGACGCCTATCAAAAACTACAACAGAACCAGTAAGTTTATCAGAGAAATACTTGCTTGGCTTGGGTCACGGGTATTTTCCTGCACGTTTACCACTTGTAGCAATTTCATTAATAAGTGTACATTGAGGTGGTGGGGTACCAGTCTTCTTGTGAGAGGAGTATACAGCCACAGAAGTTTTGCATGATGCATCAAAGCCCAATGGAGATCCAATTCATTTGCAGGAGATACTGAAACGTTCTATATGAGTCTTGGCATGTCTACTCCATGAAATGTGAGAGCGGCTTCAAGATGGTGTGATCATACACCTACAAAGGATAGCCATATTCTGCTTTCATGTCATCATTTGCACCACATGAAATAATTTTGACCAAGTTTTATAGGCACGCATTGTGTATGAAGTCGTTGAAATGTGATCTTTGAACAACCACCAACACCACTACCGCCTTACACGGCAGTTCAATCATTGTAATTATTTCTCCAATTTTCCGCCTTCGGGACTTCAGCAGGGAGTACATTGGAAATGCGGTAAATTACATTATTTTCATACTTGCAAGTACTACCTACATGCATATGTAGATGACATTAGAGAATGTACTCCCATCCCTGTGTGTGTGTGTGCGTGTGTGTGTGTGTGCGTGCGTATGGTATCTGTGTCTGTCATTTTCGTATGTGTGTGTATGTTTTACTTGCATTTCAGAGCTGCTCAACAAGCCCGCGAACAACAATACCGGCAGGAACTTGAGGAGATGGAGCAGAGGCTGGCTGAGCGGCCGCTATTACTTGAACGTACCGCGCAAACAAATGCCAGATTAGCGGCAGAACATCATTTTGATAACACTTTGAGGAATGCTGGCGTGAAGGACTTCGAGCATTTGTCCATCCGTGATAGTCCACCTGCAAAATCCTCCCGAATGCAGGGCCGGGAAAGGATGTCAAGTTTGTCATCAATCAGTGACTAGGAATTACAAGTGCCTGAAATCTCTCCACTCCCACTGAGGCGGGACATTTCTGCCGCATTGAAACATCCATTTATCCACACTATCAACCTCGACATTCTTGCCTTCCGAAGTATTCACAGACAGGTTGAGGGACTCATGTTCATGTTTGAATAACAGAATGTATAGTTTCTGACTGCACGTCAGAAACCTTCAACACTACGACTCCTTGAATCTGTTAAAAATTAAAATGGAGTGTGTGCTTGGTAAACATTCGTTTGTTGATACTGTCACGTTGCTATTGCTGTCATAAATTGTGCTTCAGTGATGTGAACCCAATTTGATATTGATTAAGGTAGTCCGCAGGCTAATCCTGGTGAATTCGTGATCCAGCATGGCAACAGCGTCACAGCAATGCGCATTCATGCAATAACAGTACGATTCAATACACAGTGGTTGCAGTCATCCTGGGCTGGACCTGCTGCTGGGGCACAGATGGTAGTGGTGCTTTATGACTGGTGTGAAGTCATGAAAGCTAGAAATGGAAATGTTATTACAGTACCTAGAATTTCAAAGAATTTACCAGGCCTATTCAACAGAATCAGTGCTTACATTACAGGATATCCTAGATGAGAAAGGCATTGTGCACTGACTATGTTAGCGTGAGGTGAAACTGTTTAGTGATCAGGGATGCAGTTGAGACATGCAGTAACCCAAATACACAGCTAAGAACAAGTTGAGTAGTGATTAAGGCAGAATTGCATGAGATGCGAGCAGAACAGTTCCTTCTATAGCCCATGTTCTTGGATGGTTAAACGTGCTCCTAAAAAATATCATTTAAGAAAGAAGGGCACGATTCAGGTGAAAACGATGCACTGTGATAGCAAATCATACTATTTTCTTTAAATGAAACTAACAATTTATGATAGTACACTAGTAAGGTTTGACTGTTAAATTGAAACAACACAACATGCGTTCTTGAAGACTTAGTATTAACACTGTAAATCAGTGTTTACTGTAATACTCTCTCCAAGACCATGACCAGTAATCTACTCCTGTCGGTGACCTACTTCTCGACTCGTTACTCCACGATATTTGCCGGATAGCACGACCTTACATGTTACGACATTATGTATTGCCACGTCCAGATCCATTAGACGGCGGCTAAACAAGACGTTGATACCAGTTCAACTCCACCGGCAGTGGCTTGTCCACTGAGTAACCCATGACCTGCATACGTGCAAGAGACTCTAGTTGATGGCAAGAGCATTAGCAGGTTAGATATTTCACGTTAATTTGATGGTTTCCGACTGCGGTAGAACTTAAACCAGCACTTGCTGCGCCAGCCGATATCAGCCATATTGTATTTGGTACATAGAGTGGAGTACACTAGTCTTGAACTCTTCAGTACACAGAGAAACTGACATCGAGTTTATCACCTTACTCCAAGAAATGCTCGTCTCTACGCAATGCCGGCAAAGAAGTTAGAAGCTTGTGTCTGTTGACTGGTAGGTGAAGTTTGCGATTGTCCAGGGAGGTGGCGACTGCATGGGAGTATTTTTGTCACTGCCGTCTTGCACAGGCGAAGAGGGCGCATCCGTTTCCAAAGTCAAGCTACAATCGTCGATGCTGCGCGTGGACTTGGATAGTGCGCTGTCACAGCCCAAGTTGTACAGCATCAGGTTTGAAACGGACTCTGACTGCACTGACCCCTGCAGATGATAGTGGACAACACCCACACATGGATAACACATGTCTATAAGGTTAGAGGAGGGGGGGGGGCACACAATGTATGCATATGCCACACAGAACAGACAGACTAATGACCACACAACGTACATGTGCTCCATGGAAAACATCCTAGACCAATGCCCACACAATGTAAGCGTACTGGCCACGGAATAGATGGACTAATGAAAAATAGGTTTCAGCACGGTCACAAAATTTCTTCTGGTAAGAAGGCAAAAATATGCCGCAACGAAGCTACAAATAACTGATGTGGTGTGACTTGCTGCCGCAGCTTGGCGACATGTGGCAATGAACACAATTGTGGCGGCATTGGATAACTCACCTTCATGGTCTTCGTGGTCCGTCTTGCAGGTGTGTTTGGTGCGGAGTTGAGTTTCTTTGCTACATCAGCCAGAGGTTTTATGGAGATGATCTCAGACTGAGCATGAGCTGTATTGATACTCTCCAGGGATGACACAGCAATATTAGCGTGCAATGCATGCTGACACACTGATTCGGCCCTGCTTGCCTGACTGAAGGCATCGAACTGCAAGGCACAAGAACAAGTCGCACACAGGTACAGACACTTGATACACAAGGCTAATTAATACGAGTTGCAGAGTGACCCAGGGTTCGCCGCGTACTGCTGGCAGTTAGATACACTGTCTCTGTAACAGGATATCACAGTCATTCAGCTGAATGTAGCTACATGTGATAGACACACTTGCAAAAGAAAATAAACATCTCTAATTCTCTATGCTTCTGCAACATTATTATGCTGTCAGGGTCAAATAGATGCAGATAGTGGGATGAAAATCGACCAACTTTCAGTGAATGAACAAGGACCAAGCGTGCATGTATGGCTCATTGTTGGCAATAAACTTCTGCATCTTTCCCTCAAACCAGCGAATAAACTTCTGAATTGAATTGTTGCTTCAAAATCAGGTGACTGAATGTTTACCTGCTCAATCGGATGTAGAATATCTGCATCATGAGTGCTCGGTACTCCAGCCATCACCACATCATCGTGAGGATTCGTCAGTATGACAGCAGGTGGTGATTGCGTTGCTTCTTCAGTCGCTGGTATGGCCACACGTTTGGTCCAGTAGCCTTTCATGTTTGGCTGTGATTGTTGAAAGTTGCCCACGGAGAGTGAGCGAGGCATTTTCCCCTGAAAGCGGGGTGCCATACGTCGTACTCTTGGTGCATTGCTGCTCGTATCTGTACCAACACTGGACTGTATGCATCGGGCACCAACCAGGGGTCTGAGAGGTGCCTGGACATCTATATCATCATCCATGGAGCCGACCGCTGTCAACAATGTGTCCCGTGAAGCATCTATGGCTGAGAGCTGTGTGCTTGAGTCAGTCATAGTGCTCTTGCCAAGCAGCGGCGAGTCTGTGATAGTCTGCGGCTTGGTTTTAGGGTGCACCCTTGACAGTGACTTGTTTGCACAGTTCATCCAGGCATCGGGCAGCTGACTGCGTGACCGACCACTACCACGGGCAGAAGCAAAGGAGGCCCTTGGTACAGTGCAGTAGGGATTTGAAACAATGTTTGCTGAGAGATAAGGCGAGTATTCAAGGGAGTGTTGGGTAATCTCTCCATGCCATGATATGTCCAGGTAGTTTTGACTGGGTGCTTCCGTCAGTGACTCAGCACCATTGATCAGCAGAGACCAGCGGTTATTCTCCGGTGGAGAGAATGGCTGTGCCGAGTTGAGGTTGAGAGGAGCGTGTGGGCTAACACCGGCGGCAGTGTTTGGTGATCCACTACTAATACTGCCGTCGGGCTTAGAGAATGCTCTCTTGAATGAGTTCTTCACCAGTGCAGCAATAGACTCGCCATCATCGCTCAACGAATGTGCTTGTGAACTCTGATCTGCTTTGAGGGAGTTCCTCCTAGTGCTGCCTTTCTGATATGATGGGTTTGAAGAAGTGCGGATTGAGTCCAAAGTCGATGTCACTGTGCTCCTGCTTGCTGATCTTCTCTGCTGGTATTGCAGCTGATGCTGCTCCTGCTGCTCTTGCTCTTTAGATCTCTTAGTGCGTGCCCTCTTTTCTCCTTTACACTGTAGCCAGAAAATGTAGATGTACACAGACACGTGGGCATTACTGCAATGCATGCTTGCGCAAACACACACGCACACATAACACACATACACACAAATGCGTGCAGACAGACACACACAGACGCACACGCACGTGTATCCCCTCAACGGATACCGGTCATAATTATACTACGGATGGTTGGTATAGTGCTGTCACTTCACATAGACGGTGATACATGAAAATAAGAGCGGTCTATGCTGGGATGCTCTGTCCACCCCCCCCCCCCTCCCCTCCCCCCCCCCCCCCCCGTTCTTCGGCGACCTACTGTACTGTAGGGGCAGATTCCAGGCATCTTGGCCTCTAGTGGCACAGGGCAGTGGGCAGTGGCACAGAGCAGTGAACTGTGTTACAGGCATGACTTGAGAAGCAGGCCGCCAATGCATGCAGGATACGGTGCATGAGAAGTAACAGCTTTCACTTGGCCTGCTCGACAGGTGAATCTGCAACTAATTCCTATGAAAGCAGGTTATAGTACCTCATATTATTTGACGTGGCTAGCAGCTGTGTAATTGATCCATAAATAGACCGCCTGCATATCGTCTGACCAGCATATAAAATAATGCACTTTATTATAATTATTAAGATAAAGTGCAGCACAAATTGCCTATGCCGATGATAAGATACATCTGGGTGTGAGCCCGCTATCCGTTCAAGGAATATTTTGGGGCGTGCTAAGCAAGTGCGAGCTCAGCTGACTACGGCTGTCAGTTAGATACTTACCAAACGAATAATGATGAGCACCAAGGCAATGTTGGCAATTGAAACCAACAGTATCACCGCAACCGTCCATCCTGCCAGTTTGCTTTCTTCATTGTCCATGCCGCCAAGCCCATCTGTACTGACATTCGAAGATACGTTCACCATTTGCTGTTGTCCTGCCTGGAGCATTGCTAGGTCTGGAATACCCGATCATAAAGGCATGGCACGTGCATCGCACATGTACTTCAAATTACATTGACAACTCAAGCCTTGTATTAAACATAATGCCATTATTTAAATAATCCCCAAGACCCTTAGAAACTTGGTCATGGACCAATCCTGGCTATGGGCAAGGCAGGACAAACACAATCCTCTCATTTTCGTGAGAAATCAGAGCTTGAACATATCGTTGCGCTCTGTTACTGGAGTAAGTGAAGACACCAACAAAAATGACTTCGTAACATCACTTCAAGTCACATCTTATAAAGCCAAAACGGATTCATTTGAGGGGAGGGGGTACCAGACTGTCACAGGATGTCCGATGTTACAGAATTTCAATTTTGTGATTTTTCTTGCACCTCTCAGGCTCTTATCAGGCAAGGAACACTACAGAGATACAGGGGGAGGGGGGGGGGGGCTGGCTCTTAGCCGCTGCACAGTGCATGCACTAGCACCCCACTACCGTCTCCACACAGGTATGTACAGCAGCTTTCAGGGCCCAAATCATGGCGGATTTCCGGGAATACCGTGGTGAATTTTGTCAAAAATGTGGTGTTTCACGAAACATGTGAAAATCGTGGATTTTCGCGCGGCCGTGGCATCGCGATTTCCCACGGGGACAGAGCAATGTCACAATATGCCCAAAGGAAAAGCAGTTCTCAAATACTTGTGCAGTATCAGTGGCATATCAAGCATCGCTGAGATATTGCTTTTAGCAAACTTCACTTCTCAACTCCAAAAACGGTCTCTTCACTGCGATTAAAATTCAAAAATGAGATTAAAATTAAAATTAAGATTACACCTTGAGATATTGCTCTTTGAAAAAACAAGGAAAGGTCTGGCCTAAATCAAAAATGCCTGGACATCTTTGCTCAGACATTGGGCTTTGAACTGGTGCATCTCGGACAAAAAAGACACAAAATCCTGCGTTCTGGGACTGTTCAGTCACGGTGCAGTCGAGTCGAGTACAACTAGTACTCAGTACGACTGCAAATACATGGCAGATCTACGAGTACGAGTCTACTGTAGAAAAAGGTCAAAGTCTGATGCGTATATGCATCAATGGATCCTGATTTTTTTAATTACGGTTTTGCATGTTCCGGACGGACCACACTTTTCGAAAAGTGGTACGGCCATGGTCGTACCAGTCGTAGCGGGTGTTACGCCCCTGCTCGGTGTGTGACTACTTCCAAGTAAGGGATTTGCTTTGGCTGGGTTGGCAAGTATGCGCCCCATATTTTTAGTTTTCAAAGCAAATTTTCGGCATCTCAGCTACCTTGCCAGTCAATGACCGGGTCACCATTGTGTTCAGCATCCTCAAATTAGTTTAGATATGTTCACGGTAGGGTTCTTCTCTGTAGCCGTTTCTACTAGGGGTGAAAGTTGGCACCGAGATCCCAAGTTCGAGTACTCTGATTTTCTCGGATCGAATATTCAAGTATTTGAGTATTCTTCATCTCCTAAAATTGCACACCAAGGGCTATCAAAAATCACATGATACAATCCTGACCGAACGATTGGCAATCATTTTTTCTCGGGTATATTGGTTGCTGGTTCATCTGGGCTCTCTCTACTCATGTAAAAAAGTTCACCACACAGTCTACACATCAATATCTGCTGACTGCTGCCCTAAAACGGCAGATTTCTGTGGTAAATGCATGTACGACGTATGAACGAGTACTCTGATTTATTCCGAGTACACGATTATTTTGGGGGAAACCGAGCGAGTACTCGAATATCCGGTATAATTGTTTCACCCCAGGGCCCTAGTTTTTACCCGCTTGAAGAATGTGAGCCCAGCGGCTGAAGTGCACGATGTGAGGGGCTCGGCAAGACTGTTAGAAGACTCAGTTTGGCTTGTAAATCCATGGCCGCTACTGTTCTTCGTGTAGAAATCGTGGAGGTGCTCGAGCAGGAGCTGATTATTCGGTTTCTCCACCAGTCCTCAACCACACCATGACCCCACATATCACACATACATGTACATCCGCTGTGTATGCATGATATTCATGAGCCGGTCGGAGAATACTTTTGTCTTTTGTGCCACCTCTCTGCATACAATTCCATACAATGTTCTCCGACGATTGCATACCAACTTTGTGACCTCATCAATCCGGTAGGGAACAAAAATATTCCCATCATATTTTCTGTGTATGTTCTGCAGAGGTTCCTCTGTCCAGTCGAGTAATGTGTTGGCCATAATTCCAATTTTAAAATGTTGGACTGAAGTCGCTAAATTATTGCCTACAAGTATGTCATACAAAGCACGACTTACTGTTATCATAGATTGCGATGAACCGACGCCACCCAAATCGGTCGATGGAACCTCAGCTCAAGATCGCGTAAAATGATGCACTCTGGCTCTAAAACGTCAATCGTGCATAGGGATTCAAGTGAGGACGCAACACTTGAATAGGAAATGGCACATGCAGAAAGCTAGCAGTGGCCACCAAGTCACGTGTCACCAAATCCTCCCAGAAGAAATGCTATCGGAATGCTTCTTCTCCGTCCACCATCAAGCCTTGGCAGCATCCGCAGCTCATTGTTCACATCGCTGATTCTTCACCATGACTTAGTCTGTGGGGATACATGTACCACAACTCGACGACCATAGTCTAATAGTAGGGGTTTTCTCCAGTCCGTAATTTCGACAACTGTGCAAGTGCTGATAGTACTACTCGCATCGTGATGTTGCGGACAGTCGCCGCAGAGCACACAAGTGACTAGCTGGATCGTGCCGGTAGTGAACAATATTGTTACAATGTGTGGACTAAGGTAGATTTACACGTGGACTGGTGACTGAGCAGCAAGCCACGACGCGCAACAAAAATGTAGATCTACAACTACACGTGTGCGTTGCCGCGGGGCTCGATGACGATGGTTCACTTCACCATTTTCCGCTACTGTAACTCGGGTGCTTTTTCTTTACTTAGACTTAGTTCAGTCTTGTCTCTCAGCGTTGCTAGGGTCTCAAAGTTGGGACAACAATCCTGCAAAACGCATTGCGATACGCGTGAGAACCATGATGTTCAGATTCGAGAAGCTTGAGCCTGAGCACCACTTGAAAACTATCGGCAAACACTTCCGATCAGCTGTCTCTGCACACATATGCATCACATGCACAGCATGGATGCTATACAGTACTACTTCCCTCAAACCAGTTAACCCTTTAGGGCCCACAATTATTTCAAGAAATGCACTGCATACGCGAGCCCGGGTACTTATCTGGTCGTAACTTTGGTGTCCTTTGGCCGATTTTGGTGATCTTGGGCTTTCTGGAAAGCTCTTGGCCAGAGGAATACAGCGACAGCCAGCAATACATCACTCGATCCACAGAACCAGCGCCGCAGCGCGATACGGCGCTCCAAAGCCAGCATTGCGAGCGCCCAACTCAAATTCTCTGCCATTTCAACAAATTGCATCGCAGATCGCTCAAATTGTTTTTACTGGAGAGCTGAGAAACATGCCTTTGTGATTTATTTGTAGCTGCGTGGGCCGCGAGTCCGGGAAAACCCCTAAAAACGAGTTCAAAATGCACGCGCTCGAGTTGACTCTGCTGAGGGAATTTAGTTCGAGTCTCGTATCTCCACTCTCCGAACTCGGATCGCTTTCGGGTGTTTTCGAGCCGATAGCTGAGACAATTCTAATGTCGATAGCCCTTTCGATTGTCCGATTTGGTCAAGTCACGGCCGAGTTACGCCAGGTTGCGCTTTGAAAAGTATGCACTGTACACTGGTACGGATATATCCGTACTATGGGCCTCAAAGGGTTAAAACTAGTACATGTAGTGTAGGTTTCACACTCTTTACTACAATCGATCCTGCACCTACATGTACAACTAACTTCAAGTGCCGTACCTGGACCCACCACCAATGACTTAGGTCCATGCGCTCTTCGATCATAGCCGAAGCAATGGCCGAAGCATAAAGTTAAACGCACCAACTCGTATGGCCGAAAAAAAGCTCTGTCGCAACATTTTTCAGTGAGGTTTCACACTCTTCGCCCAAGTCAGTACAGTACTACGAGTAGTGACCATGGCATTGGTTTGAGGGAATGATTCAAACGGTAAGTCCGAGGCTGAAGAAAAAGTAACAGTTGACCGTCACCACCAGGACTCGAACCAGGTACGGTAGTACTAGTAATTAAACAAAAATAATAATTAGTCAATATATTAATGATATGAGTGCATGATTGAAGACTACAGTCACTTCGAGAATAATCAATGACACTCTTGTACTTTATTTTCATTATTACAATTGAAACTTTCTGAGGAACAAGTACTAGCATAACTTGAAGTCAATATGCAAGAGAAAAAGATTGAAAAGTTTGGCTTTTGGAGCCATCTGCAGGGACATGTACATTGAACATGTACGTACATGTAGACTACATGTATGATGATTAAAATGCACAATCATGTAGATCTACAACTACACAGTCTACAGTCATCTACTAGTACTAGTACAATCAGTCATGTACATTGTAGTTAACCACTCCAACTATTTTGAAGCAGAATAAAAATTAAAATCCCCCCGCCCCCTGCATCTTCTTGCATGCGTGCATTTATCCATCGCCATGGGTTCTGGTACTTCTGCATGGCAGGTACTTGAAATAGCTGTCAAAAGCCTAGAAAGTCGTTAGCTGGTATTCAAGCAGTGAATAATATTATTATGACCTTGGGGCACTAAAACTAAAAGCATGTCGCTATTCGCGAATTGTCGTTATTCAGATAGTCGTTGTATTTAAATGTATACAGTTAGATGGGACTTTGCTCTGGGCATGGAAATTCTGTCGTTATTCGCGAATTGTCGTATTATCCGCAGTCGTTACTAACGAAGTTGATTGTACATGATTGTACTTGTCAATATTGATCGGTTGACAGCATGTTACAAGGCGGAGGATGATTGTACTGTGTTGGAAACAGTCCTACATTGAATCAGACTACAACCATCATCGGTTGGCGGAGCCCCGGTCTTGTGACCATTCGAACGACGTATGGGGACGGGTCGCCGGTCTAGCCCCGGTTCGAGCCCTCGTTACAATAGGGAGTCACCTATTAATACTGGAAGTCTGGTGTCAGTTGTGTATTTCTTGCCGCTCGTTGTTGGATGTCAGTCTTGTGTAATTCCTCTCAATTGTTAATCATTTGGCTTGTAACTGATACCAGACGTCCAGTACAAATACATGCAAGGAATATAATAATAAAGAGGTTAAGATGCACGTTAGTTCTGACGTGAAGCGAAAGTTCAGCTCGCGTCATTTGGCGCGCGCGTCGAAAAACAACGCGAGTGACCTGCAGCTCACGTCGAAATTTGGACGTTTACGCCAAATTTGACGTGAAATTGCACATCATGTCGGAAATAACGTTCATCCTAACCTCTCTAATGACTCCCTGGTGTCTAGTAGTGTACAAGTAATAAGAGTCCGAACCGGGGCTAGACCCATACCGGCGGTTCAAATGGTCGCAAGACTCAGTACGGGGCTCTGCCAACCGATGATGGCTGTAGCCAGGAGCACTGTTTTCATGCTGAGAATCAGTCATGTACAGAAAGTCATAGCAGACTCGGGTTTGTTGCATCATGGCAGCCCATCATGCTGACCGAACAAAGCCAAAACATAACACAAAACTCTTATGAGCACATGGTCTAGATGCAGCTCCACTCGCTAACGACCTTCCCATTTGTTTTCTTGCAAACATACAATCACGTATGTACCAGATCCTCCCATCCCAACCCCCCCCCCCCCCACACGCACACACTGTCTCTCTCTCTCTCTCTCTCTCTCTCTCTCTCTCTCTCTCTCTCTCTCTCTCTCTCTCTCTCTCTCTCACACACACACACACACATCTTATGCCATATCGCCTTGTTCAGTTTGTAAGAGTAGCATGCAAGTATGCAAGTGAACTCAATACACCCACTGATTCTCTCCCATACCAACAATACTGGACACACACACATGCACACACACACACGCGCACACACACACACACACACACACACACACACACACACACACACACACACACACACACACAATAATTAACCTCGCACACCAGTGACCAAAGAAATCTAAAATGTACCGCACATTGATGTTTGCTAAATGCAAAATTTAATGCCAATTGTTGTAGGTTGTATCATTTTGACAGCAGAGAAGTACCAACAGAAAGAATTCCATGAAAATGTTCTATGATTATAGTGACCTGCAGTGCTCAGATGTGAATCGAAGCAACCAGGTACTGAAAATAGAAGGTAGCTCATCCATGAAGCATCAGAAGCTTCAAGCCACAATCACAGTAACCACAATGGTCAACTTTTAAAGTTGGGCTCAGCCCAAAATATGTAGGTCAGGTTAACTTGCTGGGCACTGTGAACATAAGCACTTATCAGTTTCTATTCAAGTATTGTGCGCATACATTATGTATGATATGATCTTAAAAAAAAATGCCCTGCTATAGTGAGGTCAACACGTTATGTCACTAGAGAGGCAGTAAAAATATTGTAGAATCTGGAGTGCCACAAGACATGCAATTTGGAGGTTCAACTGCATAGTAATCACTTTGTTCTAGAGATGTACACTCAGTATCTGGAACAAGGTAATACCAGATATTGTTTGGAAAGTAAAGAAAATGTTCACTGGATTTCTTCAGCATACAAAGTGGTCAGCATCAGTGTGTGTTTTGATCAGCCAGAGCAAGACTCATGAAATGACTAGTGAATTCCCGTCCACGGATCATTGCACCGATACTTCGGCAGCAAATGCTTTTCAGTCGTAAAGTTCGGTTTCTACAAGGAACTGGCAAGCCGAACGTGATTCACCTGCCAACAAGCGCAGCATAAGAACGTGTAGCTGCGACCCATTCAAAGGGAAATGCAGTGGTAGATAGCCAATAGCTCTGTTGAGTGCAGGAATGGCATGGCGTGTTTCACCCATGCCGACCCAGTAAAGGACGATAGCCAGCAGAGGTACATACAGTTGGCCACTTATGTAAGAGCCCCCGTACATCTCTTCCACCGCTGTGACTAATCTCACCAGCTGGATGTCGGCATGATGTAGGTCCTTGATCACACTCTTCTTCATTGCCGCTGGCATTTTCTTGCAAAAGCCATGAGCAGACCACGCATCAGCAACCGCGGTATCATCACCAGTATCAGCAACCGCGATATCATCACCAGTATCGACACTAGCTCTACTGTAGAGATTAAAGTTTGTCCTGCACACCACGTTTAGCAGGTGAGTGAGACGCTCGCCAAATCGCTCATTGTGGAGTGCCCGCCTGATGACTTCAGCCTTGCACCGACTGAACACTATCAGTTTCATGCAATCCTCTATCCACTTCAGGAGGTCATTGCCTACTAGTTCTGCAGCCGGCAATGCGGGGTCAGTGCCAACAGAGTTGCTCAGGAAACGTGTCACGGTGCTGAAGGCAAACGCATAGGTATAGGTAGAGCAGCTAGTAGCGTGTTCAGAACCATCGTGAGCATTTTCCTTCACTTTCAGTTGTATCAAGTAAGGTAGAGCAATGGCAAGTAACTCCACCACGATGTCCCGTGGCAGGGTGCAAAAGACGGCTATAGCCACAGTCCACCACTTTTCTTCTTTACTCCCACACTTGCGTTCAGCGATGAGCTTCAACATTCTTTTTTCATTTTCACTGTCAAATAAATCAACAGACACAGCACTGGGAGTTGTCACCTTGAGATGAGTCAAGTCAGTGACCACATCTTCACTTAAATACTTCAACATGAACTTGTGGTGCCAAAGGTGGCCTAGCAGTTCCTTCAAAACATGTGCACAGGAAAGCCGTGATTCTTCCGAGGGCATCAGGGAAAGCAGAACAGTTGCATCCAGGCTGGGTGTAGCCAGGTAATAACCACAGTACCGAGCCATACGCAGCACTGATGTTGGGTTGACTTGTAGAATGTGAGGGAATACGTTGATTTCCAGATGTACGATACTTTGACATGACGCAGTGTTCCAGCAGAGAAGGCTAAGACAGCAACGGAGATACTCATCGGCCTGGGCGCTGCCATATAACTCGGACAGAACCAACTTACGGACGGCACGATGAAGACAAAACTCATATGCCACGTCATGTCGAGCGACTCCAAGCGACCTGCTGCTGTGTCTCAGTGGGCTCACAAACCCAACCAGCGATAATGAGCGCAGCTCGCACAGGAGTCCAGCAAGCACATGGGAAGCACCATGCAGATCTAGCGTTTCCTTGCGCCCTGCACAACCTGCGCTGCTTGCTTGATTTTGACATTTCCCTGACAGGACATTGTGAAGCTCACCGGGCATTGGTGCACATATCTCATCCCTACAAAACAAAGTAGAAGAAATCCGATCGGGATTCAAGAACGCACACAGGCATAGTAGCTGCTTCGCAGCTTGCGACAACCGCTGCGAGCTCATCCGCCAAATGTCCTGTTCGGAGCTTGTTTCGCAATTCCCAGTCTTTTGACTTCTACCATCAACTTGAGAACTGACTGGTGTTGGTATTGACGCGGCTTCATCAGATGCTGGCAATGCGAGGCAAGAAATAAGCAGTGGCATTCCATTGGCGTTTTCAGATTCGGCAAACAGCTCAGAAAATAGTCTAAAGATGCACTTGCAGTTCATTCCACTCCTCTCCACTGCTGCTCGATGCGTGCAACAGCGCCGCTGTGATCGATCCGACTGGACTTGAGTCGCAAATGCCATGGACTCTGCGTTTCGCAGCGGTGCAGCCAAGCAATGTGTGCAGCACTGCCACTGGGCCTGTAACATGTTGCAGCCGGAGCGGCAGGTTTGGTAGAGCTGACACCACAGCTCCTGGCCAGTGGACACCAGTGCGCAGTGAGCACACAGAGATCGATTGAGTCTGGCCAACATCCAGGCAGACTGGACACCCGTGAGTGGCAGGACTTCAATATGACGGCTGATATGTCTAGACAGACAAGCAGGAAGATTGGAGCACTGACTGATGATCAACAAATGATGTTGAAAATTGGCGTTTGGCAGCAGTACTTTCCACATTGCTGACAACGAGAAATCTATGGAGAAGAGAAAGAGTAACAAACGACAAACACAAGATACAGAAAATTTAACAATCGTGCTGAATCGACCTCACTTGTTCCCCATCATTCATTCGTGGCACAACTGATACAGACTTTGTTCCAGTGTTGATTCAGCTAGTTCTGTTCATTGTGATTCAAATATTATTGTTATTATCACCTCAGTGCCTTCTTAAATCTACTAGACTGATGAAGTCTGTCTCGTTGTCCAGGAGACAACCAATCAGTGGCGTTCCTGCCAAGGGCCTTATCAGAGTTTAAAGCCCGATCAATCGTAATTCTACTACTCTTTGATGACGCGTCGAGGGCCTTGGATTAGTTTAAAGCCCGCTGAACATACTCTAGACAGGTGCGTACAACTCCCTGTACGCATTATGGTGCGGTGCATATAATGAACTCTGCATAAAATGTACGGTGTACTACAAAAAAGCTACGCATTTCAGAAGCGTGTACGGTTTTTGCCTCCCGTTCTCTGCCATCCGTACGATTTTCCTTTTTCAACAGCTGGCGGAACCCTATAAAACCGAAGATCAAAGTCATTATACCGGTAGGTATCGAAAAGGGGCTCTTGAGGCCCCTAAATAGCTCCACAAGCTAAGAATAAGAACGAAGCTCGCAATAAGAGCACAGCATTTCATTCGCTTTTATTCTCCTTTTTAGTAATCCTCAGCGGTGCGGAGTTGCCTCACCAATTCTCTCTGCACACAAACTACACAACTACCCAATATAAGAGTACACACGCATAATGCAATTGAGATAATGCATGTAACCTCGTTCTAAAATAGTTAGTGCAAGGCAGGGAGGGCCTTATGGCTTGTTCGTGCCCTTCAGGTTAGCCATAAGGCCCTCCCTGCCAAAGTTCAGGGCTGGTATTTGGGATCACAAAACGGGAACACGTCAGAGGCCATCTTGAATCACGCTACGTCATCGCCGCGAGGTCGCGACTGCGCAAAAGTGTACTTGCCAGTACAGATCTTTGACCTAGCTGCAAGAGCAAGTGCTATTTTGTAGTTTTTATTTTTTGGTGGTGCTTGAACTAGTTCGAACTACTTCCCTTCGACTTTCTTTGACAGAGCGGGTGCTGTTAGGGTTTCCTGTGGTCAGTTTGTATCCACCACCGGTCTTGTATGTCAGTGCTTATACAAGGAGGTGTTCAGTAGTTATTTTCAGTCCGCACCATGGATCGCATCCAGGGTAGGAAATCGCACTCTGACCGGCTTGATTATCCCGAGTCGAGAAAGAAGCGAACTAGTGGCCAGTTCGGCTCAGTATCATGGCCAGCTGGACGTAGATCAGATCGCCCCGAGGTCGAACAAACCGACAGTAGTCCTGAAATCCTTACCCGTCGCAGAAACATTGACGATGTGGTGGAGCGCGGTGTTCAAGAACAAGGAACCATGGTAATAATTGGATTCGCTCCAGAAAAATTATTCTCGTGGTTCCCGGTTCCTTTCCCAATATTTCCTATGGTCTGGAATACGTGCATCACGCTGAAGCCTAGATGAATAAGATTGTAAGTCAGTCTTCTCTCTAGCTCAAGATTTTGCGAACATGGTATCAGTGAACAATAAAAGCAAAGGACACAGTGCAACGAATGGAAAATGCACGTCTCCAGTCCTTCTTTTCCTTGCCGTGCGCACTGCACTGTCACAGTCTGCAGTTCTGACTGGTGTCTTCCGTTTGTGAAAGAACCAGCGCAAGTCGCGTGGCGCGGCGTCCTTCAAAACGACACAAGTGAGCTCCACATCAGCCGATTTTGACAATCGATGGCTCAAAATTTTCAGTAGAAGATGCTCCATACTTTCACCGAAGCGAATTTCGCCAAAACGATCCTAGAGGTGGGACACGTTTACCGAGTTTGAGGGTGTTATTTGAAGTCTAAATTGCGAAAATCAAAAAATCCTTCGGTGAATCCCTTTGCCCACATCTGAACTCGGTGCCTGCAAAATCTCAGCCTGCTAGAGAGAACTGTGGCTCACTTGCGTGGATTTGAACAGGCCAGAGTCGACGCGAAGTACGGCAAGATTCCCTGTACACAGCATGGTGTGACACATGTCACGTGAACCAAGATGGCGCCCACGTGTTTCTGTACAAGTACTAGCCCTGAAGTTGATAATAGGCGGGTAAGCAGCTAGCAGCTTTCAGCCAAACTAAACCAAAGTTATATACTAAAGAGAATGAATGGCGCAGATATCACTATGCAACATTATATATATTGGTATTGTACATTGACAACATCTCCTGGCACCTCCTGGTACCTCTAAAGATGGGTAATATTATTCAGTTGCGATGAAGGGTGTGAGCCAAACAAGGCAGCACAGAATTTGCAGAGAGGGAGGATAGAGATAAATATACGAAGATAAAAATCAGGCTTGAAAGCCTTGTACACTATCACGTGGGCTAACTATGTCTATGCGGGAGAGCTGGTTGATAAACACATGGATAGCAGTGCAAGACTTAACAAACATGAAGGCAGACCAAAGCATGCAGGACCCAGATAAGATTGGAGATTTTAGGTAGATAGGCATTGAGGCACGAGGGAGAACTAATGCACTACGGGTGGTCCTATGCTCTGAAAATCGGTAGTAAAGGATGAGATCCTGGGGGAAATGACCTGACACCTTATTTGGAGTTGAGGTGTATTGCTATTGTTGCTTCCAGAATCAATTTTCTCGTTATAACCATCAGTGAATATCAAGGTACTAAAGCCTCAAAGGTTCAAGGGTTCAACTTGAGTAACAGGAACGCGCCCAAATAGGCTGTAAGTTGTAGCGTGCGATTGGGAACAGGGGCCGAATGCTGCATTGCAGCCTTGTCGGACCAAAACCAGTCGACACAGCGTCCAAAAAGACTACAACATATGGGCTAATTGCGGTCATCCGTGCTTTTATAAGAACGAAATGGCGCTTTTAATGATATTTTGCATATAAATCCCTATCTAGTAGGGCGCAGTCACCCAGTTTCGGTGGAAGTGGTGAGTTAGATTGGGAATAAAAGAGGAAGGGAGCGTCTCAGCTTCTTCAGACCAGGTGACAGGTGTACGCATGAGCTCGTGACCGCTTACTCAATCACGTTCGATTAGGAATAGGGGCCGAATGCTGCATTGCAGCCTTTTTGGACCAAAACCAGTCGACACAGCGTCCAAAAGACTACAACATATGGGCCAATCGCGGTCATCCGTGCTTTTATAAGAACGAAATGGCGCTTTAATGATATTTTGATTATAAATCCCTAGGGGTGAAAGTTGGCACTGAGATCCCGAGTTCGAGTACTCTGATTTTCTCCGATCGAATATTCGAGTATTCGAGTATTCTTCATCTCCTAAAAATTGCACACCAAGGGCCTTAAAATCACATGATACAACCCTGATTGAACCGAGTGGCAGTCATTTTTCTCGGGTATAGTGGTTGGTGGGTCATTTGGGCTCTCTCTACTCGTGAACAAATGTTCACCACACAGTCTGCACGTCAATATCTGCCGACTGCTGCTCTGAAACTGCAGATTTCTGTGGTAAATGCATGTACCATGTATGAACGAGTACTCTGATTTATTCCGAGTACGATTATTTTTGAAAAAACCGAGCGAGTACTCGAGTATTCGGTATAATTGTTTCACCCCTATAAATCCCTATCTACTAGGGCGCAGTCGCCCAGTTTCGGTGGAAATGGCGAATTCGATTGGGAATAAAGGAGGAAGGGAGCGTCTCAGCTTCTTCGGACCAAGACCATTCGACTCAGCACCCCGAAGATTACTGTTGAAAATTTGATTTTAGGGTGCACTTCCCCTTTGCAGGGGAAGTATGGTCTAGAATCAAAATTTCACTACTCGTAGTCTGCAGGGTGCTGAGTCGAATAGTCTTGGTCCGAGGAAGCTGAGACGCTCCTTTCCTTCGAATCTTTATTCCCAATCGAACTCTCCACTCCACCAAAACTGGGTGACTGCGCCCTACTAGATGGGAATTTGTATGCAGAATGTCACTGAAAGCGCCATTTCATTCTTACGCTGGGTCAATTGGTTTTGGCCCGAGAAGGCTGCCATGCAGCGTTCGACCCTTCTCCCCAATCGAACACGGTTGAGTAAGAACTAAGAAGTCATGTGCTGATGCGTACACCAGTCACCTGGTCACCATGCCTGCAGGCTACAACTTACAGCCTATTTTGTGTGCGTTCCTGTCACTCGAGTTGAGCCTTGGTGTGGAAGTTGTAGCCTGCAGGCACGGTGATCAGCTGACTGGTGTACGCATCAGCACGTCACTGCTTACTCAACCGTGATCGATTGGGAATAAGGGCCGGACGCTGCATTGCAGCCTTCTCGGACCAAAACCAGTCGACTAAGCGTCCGAAAGACTACAACATTTGGACCAATCTCGTTCATCAGTGCTTTTATAAGAACAAAATAGCGCTTTCATCGACATTTTGCATACAAATCCCCATCTAGTACCCAGTTTCAGGGGAAGTGGCAAGTTCGATTGGGAATAAAGGAGGAAGGGAGTGCCTCAGCTTCCTCGGACCAAGAGCATTCTATAGCAGCTACTGCACTTATAGGCTATAGCGGCTACTGCACGTATATGCTATAGCATCTACTGCACTTATAGGCTATAGCAGCACCTGAATGTTAACTGTAGCACTATTCCTGAATTTAGCCTTAGTTTCGTATAATTCAATGGCTGGCTTAAGATCCGCATTACCCACCGGTGATTAGAACAAGAAAAACAATTTTCAAAGCGAACAACACACCTAAACGCGAAACAAGTTATCATGTTGCATGGTGTTGTCGTGGACAGCCATACAAGATCAAGAGCTCGCAAAGTGTTTAATGTCGTACAAGCTCATCCGGTGACTAGTGTGAAAATAGGTGATCTGAACATAAAATGGGGATTGAGGTGAGGAGGTGAAAGCTATAGGAGGAAATCTGGTGCACCGTGCATATGCATGTACCAGGCAAAGATACTGTGAGCTGGAAGCTGGGAGCCAGGAGCCAAGTAGCATCAGTTCTTAAAAAAATTGATCCCGGCACAATCAAGTGGGAGGCAGGTTCCATGGTTACGAGCACTTTCCCCGGGACTTTGAGAACAAAATTGCAAAAGATAAAATTTGTTCTCAGCGAGGCAAAGAGTGAACAACTTTGAAGTATTATAACAAGGCACTGCTCTCCTCATCACTCCCTACTAAGTGCTGCAAGACATGTTTTTATCATTTAGCAGAAGATTGCCCAAACCGATAATCAACGTTCCCTCAAAAGAAGGTCGACGACCTCTTGTCTAAGAGTCATCATGAAAACATATACTATAAGACATGTTTATATAACGAGGAAGTAACTCTAACGCTTTTCTTCGTTATAATGAGATCTGTTTAGGCCGTGTGGCTTCATATATGTCGTGTGTGGATATGGCGGAATACTGCAAGATCGTTAGCATATCTTCTCATTAACCTATGAATTTTGGACAATCGTTAAATTTGCGACTCGTTATAATACCATGTCTTACAGTCATGAAGTTGGTTGCTCCAACGAGGAGCCATGTCTTACAGTACCGGAAAATCCCGTCAGAGTGCCCAGTCTCTCCCATGCGCCCCTCCCTGACTTCTTGTCAGGGAAATGAAAATCCTCGTATGACTCTGTGAAGTGTGATGCCGTACCGCACTGCAGACGCTTGCTCGACCCGGTCGGAAACGTACGCAACAGTCCACACCCTCTTGACCAGGGATCGCACAAACCCTCGGTTTTGATGGGTCTGTACGACTTCCTGCTCATGACCTTCGGTCTGTGTACGAGACACACGCACAGTTATCGAAGGTTGAGTACTTTTTCATGTACAGTTGAACATCGATTATCCGACCACCTCTGGGCAGACAACTGTCAGGCGGTGTTCAGATAAGGCTAATGTTCTGGATAAGAAAAAACTGTCACTCACACACTTTCAGTGGTTATTACTAGCCGCACGACCTTTTTTACTTTTTTACTTTTCAAAATTTTCGTATTTTTTGAATGGCTCACTACATGCACAGTGCGTACTCTACGGCACGTGCGCCCAAAAAAACTGTTACGGATAATCGAATGGTCGGATAGTCGATGTGCGGATAATCGATGTTCAACTGTAGTACCGAATGCGGCAAGTAGGACTCGCCCTTCCGTCCCTCCCCACCCGGACCTACTCGAAGGGTGGCGGAGGTAGGGGTGCTCTGGTGAGATTTTTTAAGGTACTTGAAGTGTTATTACATGGTGCGACAGAGCTCTCGGCCATTGAAGAAAATGTTGAGTCACCTCCACCATTACACTGCACTCTTAGCCTGTACTGTACTTGAAGCGATTATTATGTTAAAAAAGGTACAAGTTACTGGTTTTTGCAGGTTTGCCATGTTACCTGTTTTCTGCTTGCTTGCTCCATGTGTGGTTTTTGCACCTGCCCTCACTGGTGCTGCATTTCCCGCTCCCCCCCCCCCCCCCCTCTCCCCAATACATTCCTATGCAATTGCAGCGCAGGGATTGACAACGGAAGTTCCCTCCGCTCCTAGTGCCCAAAAAGCACTCTTTGACCAGGAACAATTACTTCAATCTGCAAACAACGTGTCGCTTCCCTTGTGGAATAATACCCGAAACACGGAGCAATGAGGCCAAATCTGATACTATAATATCATGGAAGTTGACAGCACACGCATGCACGCACGCTAGCACACTCGAAACCACACACGCGCACGTGCGCGAGCACGCACACACACGCATACACCAATACACACACGCATGCACACACACACACACACACACACACACACAAACACACACACACACACACATGCACACACCAATACAAGCACCAATATACTCAAGCCAGCCTTACCAGACAGCCTCATACTGTTCTCATCTTGCACATTGTCCACTATGAACAGCGTACCAGCAGTAGGGTGCAGTGCAGCCAGAACTTGAGACCAGTGCCTGTCACTTGCTATGTCAGAAGTGCTACGCAGAAGATGTGATGCACCAGCAGAGATCTGAAAACATATCAGAGAAAATTACCGTAATACAGCTAGGCTTGGTTGCAGGTGCAATGTACAGTGACATTGCTAACTCAACGCAGCCCTGGTACAACAAATCCTGTCAGGGAAATGATGGGGAGAATTACTGAGTACTTGGGGTACTTGTAGGCCAGGTTTGTCTCACGAGCCTCGCACACGACTCATCTATGCATCCACTATGTCAAATGACTCATACTTTTTTTAGATGACTGCTATGACTATTGTGGCTGGTGTTACATGCAAGTACATAGAGCACAACGTATGTATGCAATTAAGGTATTGGTAGAATTGTCCACAGCTTGACTAGTTGAATCTTGACAGCCACTATAGAGGTAGATTTACTCCAGACACAACACATGTATGCAGACCTTCGTGTAAGAAAAATCCAGGAGAGTGAACAATCACTCTCCCTATCCTCTCAAGGAGAGTGGTGGGAGAGCAGTCCCCCCCCCCCCCCCCCAAATTGCTCGCCTTATCTATCCAAGGCGAGCACAATACGGGGTTTTTTGAACATCTTGCCATACTCCAATCGGATTCAATACCCAATAGCTGCCAAATTCGTTCTGGAAAATCGCCGTACGCACTACAAATGGAAGCTGTTCGGACCACAACTTTAGTTTCCCTTCATCAATTTCAACAATGAATCTCAAGCATTCTGGAAAGCTATTGGCAAGAGGAACACACCAGTGGGATTTTCACCAGCTGGAGTGTTACTGCAATGGCACTATAGCCTAGGGAGCTGGGAAGACACGAGCAACGGAAAATTGAGACAATTCGCTAAGATCCATGTTTTTTTTTGTAGTATTCATCGTAGAGTGCTAGCACTCCGTTTCTTTTGTAGCTAACCGCTAAAGACCTGTGCCTGACGTCACACAGGTATAGTATGCATGCCCGGATCCGGGGATATCCGCGGACTGTCACGCAACAGAGGGAAATCCTTTATGTCAAAATTATGATTGCCACCCTAGTGCGGAAGTGAAAATTTGCAACGGGACGTAAAATACCTCGCGAGTGCCGCGACTCCACCTCGGATCGACTTCAGATTTGTGGGAGCCGACAGCTGAGAACTTTCTAATGCGAATAGACCTTTCCATTACTCAATTCCGTTCAGGGAAAGCCGAGTTACGAGATATTTGAGTGTTTGCAGAATGGACTTCATAGTGATGCGGACGCGCTCGAAATTCTCAAGGAGCGCGACGAAAAGTGCGCCCAAAATGAAAATAAGGAGAGCGAAGGCGCGCAAGAGCGATTGCTCTCCTTTTACCAGATGGTCTGGTATGTATGTATACATGTGCTATGAGGGGCTGTTCCTTCTGGAGACCACCTGAGCAGGATGATTAGTGCAGAAGGTCTGTTTTACCAAAGTCTGTCGTAACAGTGCCGCACTGCTAATTGTGCACAGGTGCACACCAGGTTTGCTTATTATCCGAGTTTGTACTCATTGCTTTATTGACTATTTTATGTGGTTACAAGTACTTAGACAAAGTGTCTGAGGTCCTTGCTGCAAATAGTGCTCAATACCTAACAAGGGCAGAGCGTACTACACAAGGCAGAACAAATACTTAGAGTCAAACCTCTTTAGGACGAACACCAAGAGACCAATGATATTTGTTTGCAATAACGGGAGTTCTTCTTATCCGTATGGTATACCCAGTGAATACACAGTGATTTATCCAATGGAGTTACGAATACTAGTTCTTCTTAAACAAACATTTGTCTTATCAGTGTTCTTCCTAACGAGGTTTCACTGTGTACTTCAGTAACTCAACAGTACTGAGTACTAGTAAGTGTAATAGCACCAACAATGACCCGAACAGTATTATTATATTGAGCCTGGGATGAAAGATCCCGCAAAAATGATCTATCTGGAATATGAATACACTGTACCTGGAGGGGTTTTTCACTACATGCTGGAGAGTCATTGTATTGAAGCTCCACTGTATCAAACACATTTGTCGTAAGAGGACTTAACATGATCACATCAATTAAACGACAAACAAGATATAATACCCTGCACCAATCTTACGATCAATTCCCGGATTGAAGACTGAAGAGTACAGGCACTGGCCGCATTGATTCTCAGCACACCTCGCGCATAATGACCCCGTCCTTGAGCCTGCCTGGAAAATGTGTCTGTGATGCTGGACTTGCCAACGCCTGATAAGCCACTGAGAACCTGCAGTTACGGTGCGAGCAAAGGGAACACACAAGTTTTCACACTAAACCTCACCTAAACATACACAGGTCTTACTTGCCTGGTTTTGATACATTGTGCGGATGTGTCTGTATGTGTGTTTGTGTGTGGGGGGGGGGGGGGGTGGCAATATGCTACTCCGGGCATACTGAAGTATGTAAGGATCGTGAGTTGTTCACACGACTCCCCAACTGCATATCAGCCTTGCAAATGCAGAAATGCGCTTGCAAAGTTGTGTGACATCGCTTTGCTGACAAAACAAAATCACCGGCACTTCAAAGCCTGATCTGTGTGCAGTAGAGCAGTGCGTTGAACTCTTTGTTTGGTCAGACTTTGTTCAGTCCAACACGGGGGGGGGGGGGGGGGGGGGAGGCATCTATACTCTTGCAGACACAACAGTTACATGCTGTGCAGTGCTGGCCTATCAGGAAAAGGACATTAAATTTTAGTGATTCGACAATAACCCGACGAAGGATTGTACAGCAGCAGATATGTGTTTTGCCACTTCCGCGGTAAAGTAGGCTACTATGGCTACCCGCCTGAGAGTGCTTACAAAGGAAAAGCCGGCCGGTAAAAGTCAGAACGGCGCAGCCATGAGGGCATGCAGTCCCAGCTTGAAATGTGCATGATTATACTCGTATACTCTGCACCAAACAATCACTCTAAATGAAAGCATGCACTGAGTGACGTGCACAAATAATTGTCAATATGTATATAATACAACCCAACAGTACGCTTGTACGTGAAATATAAACCGACATACAAACTGAGGCGAAGCCGAGGTTTGTATGATGGTTTATATTTCACGTACAAGCGTACTAGTGGGATGTATTATACTTATGCTGACCTTTATACAAACTGACAGTTACTTCTTCCTGTTTCTATGGTGGCGGTCTATATGGGGTTTGTATGGGGTTTGTATGAGGTTATATGCCCAGTATGAGCCGCCAGCATGATGGGCAAGTTGACTGGAAGTTTGTATGAAAGGTCAGCATAATCATGATAATGCAAAGTACAACCCGCACGTGTTGGCTTATATGCTTGCCTGATGCCTTGAAACATTGATTTTGTGACATTCATTACAATCGCACAGCATCGCCACATGAGGAAGATTGCCGCGATCGCCCATATCAATAATATTCTGGTTGGCATCCAAGGGCAGCGTGTCCCATTTTAGGAGCCTTGAAAATCATTCGACTTGTACAAGTAGCAGAGACAGGTTGTCACATACCACAGCTACGCTGGAGTTTCCATGCTTGGAAGCCAAACCACCAAGGCGGGATCTGGTAGGTACCGAGTCGTGGCCACGCACGTGTCGCTCTCCTCGCCTCCTTCGCACGCGTCCGCGAATGTCCTCCGCAGTGCCGAACGCAGTGTGCAACTGACCGAGGTAGTCGGCACGAATCTCCTCTAACAGCAACGGACTTTCGTCCGTGTGCTCCATCGCGGAGAACTGTAGGCTAGGGTTGTAGGTAGACCTGACTCAACTCGCAACTTACGGCATGAGAGCCGTACTCGGAGTACGCGCTGTCGTCTGATTACTGTATCTGGTCCTGCTTGGTGATGGAGAAGAGGAGACAAGGCCGCGAATATCCCACTCGCTCCAAGAAGAATTCAATTGTAGTATCTTCGGACGAAGTCAGTCGTATTTGAACCAGGGAGTCACAGAGCAAAATAATGATCTACATTGTACATTTACGTAGATCTACCTACGTATCGAGGCTGCAAGTGCAACTCGAAGACACCGCTAGCTAGCTGCAAGCCGACACCAGCCCAGGACACGCACGATATCCAGAGGTGAACATGTGAAAATGATTATGCTTACCGGTATATGGTATGGTCTACCGGATACAATCATTGTAGAATCTAGACGTAATACCAGGGAGTCGTATAGGGTCTATACGACTCCCTGGTAATACTATAGTAGATGTACATGACTGACTCTGTAGATCTACCTGTCCCAAGTAACCAGCTACATGTGCGAACGCGGAAAGTCGGAAACCACTTACGCCACGACCACTTCGCACTTGCTACATGTAGGGCCGGCGTCTGGCGAACAGACACAACAAACAGTCGATCACGGTCATAGCACCAAGCGTGTGATGATGTTCCCTCATTTAAAATTATTTTTATCGCCGCGCCATGAATACGTCGTTGTGCAATGATAAGGGCCTGGTCAGACTGCGGCAAATTTTGGTTGCCTGACGAAAACAGAACAGCGTCCAGAATTTGAATCGCGATCACACTACACATGTTGGGAGAGTGAAAATTCAAACTTCATTTCGAGCGTCAAGTGGTAATCTCCACGAACAACGTCAAATTCCTTCACCTTGGGGATCGCCAACACCTTCAGTGCAATCCTTGCAACCATCCTTATGAGTTTTGTTGTTCTCCGTGGCCAATTAGCTCCTCGATATCGAGATGAAAAAATCAGTGATTATCAGCGTCAATGGCGTATCAGCGTCAAATCCTGTTTGGAGCGGAAAAGCGTGGTCCGTTCTTGCTTTTTTTTTGGAGCGTCAACTCTCGCTTTTGCCGCTCTGGCGGCAAGTTACTATGGAGATTCGGATTATAATCCTAGGATTATTTCGATTTTGCCGCAGTCTGACCAGGCCCTTAGAGAGGTTTTGCAGAGCGAACGTTCGCAATGATTTTCGCGTTCCGGGTTGCGAAAACTATTGCGAACGTTCGCGCGAAATTTGTGTTTTGCATGTTTTTCGCTCCCAGGAATTTTCGCGTGCACTCGCTTGTTTGAGAAGTGGTCTTCATCGGATTATTTTGTTGTTGCGAGTGACGGCACCCTGAGTCATGGCCTGAGACGAGAGCTCTTTGACTACCTTGTGGCTTGTCCATGGCCAGAGACTCACAGACAAACGGGTTGGCTTGTGCCGTAATCTGGCGCATCAACACCTGAAATTCAAAAAGGCATCGTTGATGTAACCGACTCTGAGCAGTGAGAAGACGAGCAGGAAGGAGATCGGGGATGGTTCCGGAGATGAAGCAACACGGGCTGCCACAAGTATAGGAAAGCTAGCACCCGCGGACCAAGCCCGGCAAGAGTAGAGATCAAGCACAAACATGAGGATTGAGGGTGGCTCACCGCGCACGAACAGTCCACAAAGAGCGAAAATTACTGCGAACGTTTGCATGTTTCTCGCTCCAAGAAAATTTCGTGTGCACTCGCTTGTTGTTGAGAAGTGTTCTCCATCCGATTATTTGTTTGTTGCGAGTGGCGGCACGCGCACCGGGTACCCTGAGTCACGGCCTGAGACGAGAGCTCTTTGACTACGTTGTCCATGGCCGGAGACCCACAGACAAACGGGCCGGGTTGGCTTGTGCCGTAATCTTGCGCATCAACACCTGAGATTCAAAAAGGCATCATTGATGGATGTAACCGATTCTGAGCAGTGAGAAGACGAGCAAGCAGGAGATCGGAGATGTAATGGTTCTGGAGATGAAACAAGGGCTGCCAAAAGTATCGGAAAGCTAGCACTCGCGGACCAAGCCAAGAGTAGAGATCCAGCACAAACATGAAGATTGAGGGTCGCTCACCACCGTGCACCAGGCTGACCAGCGGTCCACAAAGAGCGAAAATTACTGCGAAAGTTTGTTTCGCGTTTCCTGCAACTTTCGCGTTCAAAACTGCGAACGTTCGCACGAAGTTTCGCTTTTCGTGACGTCAAACGAAAATTCGCGCGAACGATCGCTCTGCAAAACCTCTCTATAATGTGTGTGTGTGTGTGTGTGTGTGTGTGTGTATGCACGCGCGCGCGCGTATGTGTGTGTGTGTGTGTGTGTGTGTGTGTATGTGTGTGTGTTGAGTAACGGAACACGGAAGTAACATACCGGTAGTTAGTTCAGACGTCCAGACTAAACTACTGTAGTAATGATTGGTGCGTCATGGCATGCTTCCTGCCGCTCCATAAAATATTTGCAGCACACGGAAGACTCTATGAGCAAGGGGATTCTTGCAGTTCTGCTCTCTGCCTGGGATGATGGCAGGTGTTTGAAACCTGCGCGGCAAAGCAATCCCAAAGTCTGGTACTTGTCATTAGCTTTGGACGACTCGACGGGAGACGGCATGTAGATCTGCAGAAGGGACTAGACTGTCGTGGAAGGTAAGCTAGTCAACCATGGTAGTATCCCTGGCGAGCATAGGCGTGCGCTGCTCTACCGAAATGTTCCCCAACTTTTAGTCTTAGTCTAAACCGGCAAACAACGTCATTACTGATGGTAGATGTATCCGTTTTGCTGCGCATTATTGCGAATGCCACCAGCACACATGTACAACTGCGTTCCACAACACGGAGTATGGCAAAGTTAGGAAGGCTTGACTTGGCTATCCTCTTTCATTTCGGTTTGTTTATTTCGGTTTGTTTGCCGGTGCTCATCCTCGCTCCGAACAAGCCTCAGATGTAAAAAAAATGCATGAAAGAACCCCTGCGATCTTCCCTCCTCCCAGCCAACCTCATCCAGGCAGCGTGCAGGCCAGAAGCACTTGAGTTTTCTTATCAGAATGTGAGTTGAGACTGCGGGAATGTACTTAATGTCGAATCGGGATTAGCATTGGATTGGTCTGATTTCACGTACGCCCACAAACATATCGAGCACCAAGGCTTTGCTCCAGGATTGTCATCGCACATGTGTTTCAATGCAGTGTCAATGACACCACAGCGCAAGCACAAGCACGTTCACCATGGTCCACAGTTCATTGGCTTGAGGTGGAGAGTCATGTTACGAAGCTCTCTCAGGGTATCCACTTTTCCACGAGTAGAAATTTGAACCGGAAGAATCCGAGCTATCCTAACAAGATCATTAGGTGGATTGCTCAGATTCAAACCCGTTGAACCCTGACCTAGTCCTGACAAATGGAACATTCAGATCTGTCCAATCCGTTGAATCTAGATGGGGATTCGAGAGTTATTATCATACACCGTCCGAGTAAAGAGGCGTGAACTTGATATTAACCAAAGATCTCTAAACCTTGAATTTTCCAAAATGTGCTTCTGGCAAACCTTTTCCTAGCCATGACTGTCATGATTTGTGTTCAGACAAGTGAACCATGAAGGAAGTCAATTTCCTGCCAGGTCAAGTCTTACATCACCCAATGCTTTGTGTATCGCCCCCGAAACCCACTTCCAATTTCATAGTCGGGCTTCGAGCTTTTTTAATTCAAACTTTCAAAATGTATGACCTTGACTAGGTTTTCAAAGTCCCGGTGGACAGTAGTAATTAGCTCATTACATGCACACTTGTTGGGTGCAGGTACAGTTGTGCAACTCATGAATAAGTTTGCCGCGACCCTTCGCTTGTAGACTCCATAGCCTGGTGTTTACAGACTGGGGGCCGCACAGTGCCCAGGGCAACATTAACCTATTTGGTTGGATTTCATTGAGCCGTACTGTAGCTCATGACGTGATGAATACCATGAGTTATGCCAATTAAATTGAATTAATATATCCTCGCAGAGTTAGCTATGGCTGCAGAACCCTTGTCCTCTACGTAGAAGTACGTATCGTTATATGTGTGTGACGTTACTACACTGCAGTTGCCATGGGTGAATGAGCAGTTTGCTAATCTGCTAAAACTGTGCAAGTGATAGCCAGATGTGCATGGTCATTCAATGGAAAGAGAGTCGAATGTACGGGCAAACACACCTGCTGATATTCGGTTCGACAAAAACAAACAAGAAATAGATAGTATGGCAGCCTACACTACAGGATTTTAGTTGCTATAAATCCTTCAGGCTAGGCAGTTTGACAGTGGGAAACAAGCTTTGGAAACTCAGTCTAAAGGAGTGTGATGGGTTTTTTTCCTGGCCTTACATACAGCTAAGGTGATTGTGCTGAAAATGCAGCTTTGCTCACATCTGCTGTTATCTCTGTTTGTCTTTTCAATCTCTGTCCCGTGGCATGTTGAACCTGCTCCAGTTCTGCTAGAAGTTGGGGACAGCTTCTATGTAGCAGCCAACAATGACAGTACCACAGCCAGTGTACCATGTGGTACTTCTGAGCATCACCGCCGACGCTGCCAGAGCCTTGAAGATGCACTGGAAACTGTATACATACTGCGGAGTAGCAGCAGCAGCAGCAGCGGTGGTGCCAGCCTGAGCCATGATATCATCATTCGACTCATGTCAAGCAATGAGACCAACTGTGCTGTTGAAGCCAGGACAACAGCGTTAAACTCATCAGACCCCGCCCTCATCTCGGTGATGAATCGTGCCTCTCTGCGTGTAGTCATTGAGGGAGACCAGAGCCGAGGTTGCTTCAGAACGCATATCGCAGCTTCCTATCAAGACATCGAGCGTGATCCATCATATTATAGTAAGACATCCAATAGAAGCTTTGTCTACATTTTCAACAGCTCCTTGATAGTATTCAAGCATATAACACTCTCATTTCGTGATGCTGGTCCAGATAACGCCCTGCGTGCGCTAGTGGACATCCAGTCCTCCATTGGAATCTCCTTTGACAATGTGCACTTCCCACAACGTAGTCTCCAGCAAGTCCTAGTCAACACATCGTGCTCTTCTGTGCTCAAGTTCCGAGCATGTTTGTTTGATGGTCGCTTGGTTCTGGCACTTCTCGGTGGCCACCTTGACAGTGAGCAGCAGATCGTAGCTGCAGTTCAAATGCACATTTCAGATGGATGCGAAGAGCATGTGGAGGAGCTTGATGACAGCACTGTGGCATCAACTTGGTTAGAAACTGTGTGGAGTCCCCTAGACCAGGCCCAAAGTAAGGATGGTAAAATACAGACACAAGCTGCATTATTTTTCCTCTGTCAGTTTGTTGCCATCGGTGGCAATCCAGGACTTATGGATCAGAACCTCAACCGCACTGGTCCGTACACAGCCACTGGAATCGCCCTTTATATTGTTTTATCAGAAGCACAGCGTTATCATCTGAGCATATTGGATTGTACATTTGACTTCAATCGTTCACCCAGAACCAGTCCAGTAGGAATCAGCTTCGGCTCGGCTTACAGCAAAGACAACACCATCAGTATTCGGAAGTGCAGATTCATTTCCAACGAGGGTATGCAGTCTGGAGCAGTGCTTAGTCACTTTTCCCCTTCTGCAGCTAACAATATACTGGAAATTGATGATACAGTATTTGATAGCAATGTAGGCAGAAATGAAGGCGGTGGTGTTGGCATCTACTTTGCAGGTCAAAGCGCGAAGCTTGGCAACCAAGTGCACATTAGAAATTCACGATTCATTGAAAACCAAGCTGGAGTGTTTGGCTTTCCGACACCCGGCGGTGCCATCATTGCAGTGGCAGAGTATGACCCTGCACGCTCCAGAGGAACGCCACAGAGCCTGAGGAAAGTCAGCATCGTGCACTTAGAGAACTGCTCCGTATTGGACAACGTAGGCTTTGGGGCCATCCATATTGTACGTACCACAATTGTCTTCAGCGGTAGCAAGTAAGTGCAAACAAGAAACACAGTGACAATGGGTCACTGATGGGTTTTCACGCATTTGGGAAGGGATACCTTGCAGACAGATATCTGCAGTCAAATCTCAAAATTCCGTCCTTTTTGCCACCGGCAGCTGACTCACCTCACCATAGAACCTTGGAATGCCGTGCACATCAGCTCCTAGTGCCTATGCTTGTGGACGGTATCAACATTGTGTTGGCGTGCCAAACCGAAGAGTACGGTGTGGCACATTCACTATCCTGATGCTTTGTTGGTGGTACCGCCAACACAGCTTAAAGGGGAAGTGCATCAATTTTTCTAGTAGGGTCCAGAAGAAAGACAATTTGATATCGGTTCGAATGGCATATCTCTCACTTCCATACGATAAGCCAAACTTGCCAAATCGCCAATTGTATGCTCACGTTGCCATAGCAACCAGAGCAGTGATGACGTATGAAAGGCTTAGCTCCTCCACAGAGAAGGTCGATCACTGCATAAATTGGTCATTTTTCAATTGTCTTATTGTATTTACGATGTGAAAGAAGTGCTGTGTTCAATGCTGTTAGTGCCGTGAACTATTTATCGCCCTTCTCATGCATTTCCCTAGGCTGACTGTGCCTAGGAAATGGTTTCCTCCAGGACAAGATGCTTGGAATTCGCCATCTCTCCTGAGACATTTTCAGCAAACTTTCAAACCTACGACATTATTTCATTCGTCAATCTCCACCATCCGTCGTCTCACCTGGCTTCAGAAGATGTTACGAGAGATAGGAGAGTCGCCAGGAAGCATCTCATTCATCTTCAGAAGGTGGAAAGAGCAAACGGCATGGTCCTTGGTTGGGGGAAATGCTGAACGTCTGATTTGTCCCAACCAAGATTTCAGCATTTTGTTCGTCACTATTTTCGCTTGTCTGCTGGTGTCTCCGCACTCCAGCTTTCTCCTGTCGGTGTCACGTCCCAGTACACAACCGAGAGGACTACTAACAAACAGTTCACTGCACTAACAGCATTGAACACAGCCCTTCTTTCACTTCGTGAATACAATAAACCGATTGAAAATGACCAAATTCTGCAGTGATCGATCTTCTCTGTGGTGGAGCTAAGCCTTTCGTACGTCATCACTGCGCTGGTCGCTATGGCAACGTGAGTATACAATTGGCGATTTGGCAAGTTTGGCTTATCGTATGAAAGCGAGAGATATGCCATTCGAACCGATATCAAATTGTGTTTCTTCTGGACCATACTCGAAAAATCGATGCACTTCCCCTTTAATCAAAATCACTAGAGGGTCGTACATGTACATGGAACCCGTTTTGTATCTGCTTTAATTTTGAGTCTGAAAGCGGAAAGCTGCGAGTATTTCAAGCTTCATTTGATTTGTACTTCAGTTTGAACTGTCTACAAAAAATCCATGGAGAAAATTGAGTCCTGCCGTCTTTTGGTGTATGATTTGACCGACGTGATGTCGGACACTTTGTCTGTTTGTACAGGGATAGTTAGTCAGGAGAAGGAATAGACGTATTTCTTGACTATGTTGGAACTTCTGGCTCTCGTTGTACCTTGTGAATCTTTAGGCAATTCTAGACTTCCTTCTGAACATAGCACCAAGGTGTTTCAATCCAAATGGAAAATTCCGTAAGACTTGCTTCCTTTTTCTTGCGTTTTACGTGTGCTTTCCTGGCTTAGTGTGATCAGTGGCAACAAATTAACGGCCTTAGCATTGAGTGACGCCAGAGCCAATGTCAGCGGTAACTTAACCATCTCAAACAACATTGCCTCCACAGGAGGAGCTATTCGTCTTGAACAGAACTCCATCATGGACGCCACAAAGGTAAAGTACGCACACAGTGCACCATGTGCCTTGTCCCCCCCCCCCCCCCCCCCAGCATGTTTCAAATGCACTGTGCGAGTGCAGACAGCACAGCACAGCATCCACGTCTATGGAGGTTATGCGATTACATCATCAGTTGACATGCTTTGGCGAAGTCGCTGCTCTCGCACTAGTGACTATCTCTCTGCATACATAGCGCCAATTAGAAAATCCGCTGACTCATGCTGTACACTTGCCGCCCATTAGAAAATCCGCTGGTACACTAACCGCTCCTTATAAAATACGCGGTTAAATCATTTGCATACCGTATTTTCGGAGTATAGTGCGCACCTTTGTATAACGCGCACCCCCAATCTTCATTGGAGGTGCGCACTTCAATCTGCATTGAAGTACATGCATTTCATATTCGGCGCATAGTGCGCACCTGCGATTTAGGGCCTAAAAAAGCACATCTAATGGGCACACTATACTCCGAAAAATACGGTAACCTCTATAACCATGTGCATTGATGATCGTTTGGGTTTTCCATGTTGTCAAGTGGCTGCAGTGGAGCATGTGTGCCTTGTGAAATTAGAATTAAAATTTGTCACGGTAACATCACTGGCAGCATCCACTCAACAGAGATTCACAGAGGCGCGGTGGCCATGTAGGCTGATGCTCCATGAGCTCACCAATGTGAAGGACACCAGGGAGTAAATCAAGGACATAGCTGTGGAGTACTTGTCATTCTGCTTCTCAGCAATCATGTTGCCTAGATGTTCGAGGCAAATATGTGCTGCCTCGATGCCACATCCTCCAGACTCACCAAACACAAGCGGCAAAGATGAGATGCATGCTCTAACTCCCGAACCCGTGCTTTGTTGGCTTGTCGAATCAGTTGCTCGTGTCTAGAGGTGCATGCTAGGTTAACAGGACAGAGCATGGCTTATGTTGAATCCATTTCTGCAGACGCAGGTGGACGGCAGGCGTTGGGACGCCCAACCAAATCGCAGGTAAAGAGCACAGCGGAAAGAACTTTTGTGGCAAACAAAGCCATACTGCTTCAGGGGCTGACATGTTGGCCAATTTGAGGTGCCTTTCTCCGTGTAAAAGTTGTTTGACCAACAGATTGGATTCGCTCATCTGCCTCACCTCCATTTAAAGCATGACCACAGTGTCTAGGGGCTGAGGTGCTCGTAGCATACGCTATTGTACTCTTAGTCCAAATGTATTCTTCTTGCTGCCATGTTGCCACTACTCTGTGTGTTGAAGGCCGAGGAGTTCCTGATTACTGGAAACAGGGCCACTTCTTTGGGATCTGCTGTGTATGCTGATGAAATGTCATCCGCAGCTACTCTCCAGGAGATTGTTCATTCTCCCGGAAGGACTAGCATGAAGACTTCTCGATGTGCAATACAATTTCCTACAGACCCAACAGTTCGTGAAAGAGCAATAAAGGTATGTCTGGAGTATTTGCAATAAATGTATGTCTGGAGTTTTGCGATCAACGCATGTCTGGAGTGTTTGCGATCAATGTATGTCTGGAGTATGTGTTACAGCAGTCTGCCGTGTATGTCCCGTTATGCTTGGACGATGTCATTTTTGCCATGCAAGTTTCTATATACAGTAAAACCCGGTGTAAGCAACCTCTGCCTCTCTGGTTTTAGCCACCTCTGCTTTTAGCGACCTCTGCTTTTAGCGACCTCTGGTTTTAGCGACCTCTGGTTTTAGCGACCTCTGGTTTTAGCGACCTCTGGTTTTAGCGACCTCTGGTTTTAGCAACCTCTGGTTTTAGCAACCTCTGGTTTTAGCGACCTCTGGTTTTAGCGACCTCTGCTTTTAGCGACCTCTGGTTTTAGCGACCTCTGGTTTTAGCGACCTCTGGTTTTAGCGACCTCTGGTTTTAGCAACCTCTGGTTTTAGCGACCTCTGGTTTTAGCGACCTCTGGTTTTAGCGACCGCCTGCTTTTAACCACCGTTTTTCCATGCACCGACAGTTCTACACAGCATCTGCCCCGGACACAGCGACCACCTGCCTTGCGCGACCAGCGACCGACTTTCAGTGTACAACGTGCCACACTGGACCTGCACACAGTGACCGAAAACTAGCCAAAAGTGCCATCTTGGCTGGCAGGGAAACAGGGTTGAAGTGCACTCTGAAGCAAGTGCATGCAGTCAACAGAAGTGACAGTGCAGGATGCGCTAGCACTGCATGCACTTGAGAAGTCGAGTGAGGCTTGCTTTGCCTACACGAAAGTATTCTATGCTCCACACCTGTCGATACGAGTACATGGAAATACAATCATGCACTTGTATGTATACTACATACACAATCCGATATGCCACGAATGCATGAGACCTGGCTCTAAAGAACACCTGGCTTTAAAGGGGAAGTTAAGGCAAAAATAAAAATTTCACCAGTTGTAGTCTTCGGGGTGCTGAGTCGAATGGTCGTGGTCCGAGGAAGCTGAGACGCTCCCTTCCTACTTGAATCCCAATCGAACTCGCGCACTTCCACCGAAACTGGGTGACTGCGCCCTACTAGATGGGGATTTGTATGCAAAATGTCACTAAAAGCGCCATTTCGTTCTTATAAAAGCATGGATGACCGCGATTGGCCCATATGTTGTACTCTTTTGGACGCTGAGTTGACTGGTTTTGGTCCGAAAACGCTGCGATGCAGCATTCCTCCTTTATTCCCAATCGAACATGGTTGAACAAGCGGTCACGTGCTCCTGCGTACGCCAGTCACCTGGTCACCGTGCCTGCAGGGTACAACTTACTAGCCTGTTTGACCTTTTTTGGGTGCAGTCCTGTCACTCGAGTTGAACTCGAGTTGAACCTTGGTGTGAAAGTTGTCGCCTGCTGGCGTGGTGACCAGGTGATTTGGGCACCCAGGAGCAGGTGACCGCTTGTTCAACCATGTAGACTCCCTTTAATTCGAACCTCAAATTGCCAGGCCCTGACTTCGAATTATCCAGAACTTCTTATTATCCAAATGCAGCCCCATGCACATGATATGTATGTCAAAATGCTTGAAATCGCTTGCTGAATATTTTTTGCACATTTTTATTTGCATCAATGAAACATAGGTACGTGTCATGTACAACGGATCATCAAAACACTGGATCGACACAAAACCATTTTGACATCTTCTAGTGAAGAAGTTGTCAGTCACTGCAGCTTTCCTGAAACAATTTCAACGGAAAAGAACTGCGCTGCCTAATCGGCGTCATGAAAGGCCGTTGGACAGCAGCACGTCGTTCTGAAGAACGGAAGTGGAGCAAAGGCATAGACAATATTTACGACAATAGTGTTGTTGTGCGCCAACATCTCCGCGCACGAGCTGGCGCGGTAAGAAAGGCCATCGAGATCCGCGAAGAGAGTCAGCCACCAGGAAGAAGTCGTCTTCAATCAAACCTTTGCAATTTGCCTCGCACGGGCTTGAATCAAATTTCGAGAGAAGGTGGGTTTCTTGAACGCTATAGTCGATCCTGCAGCGGACCATCGATCGATTTTTGAGCTACTCTTGGCTAGAGAAGGAGAAAAGAATGAACTTCGAATTACAAGGATTGCAACTCAATCTCACTTCGAAATAAGCGTTCAAAGGACATAGCCAATGTACTGTAAACAGCTCTTCTGTACGAAGACTGGGTTCGAATTATCCAACCGGCGCACTTTTCGTACTTCGAATTATGCATTCGATTTTGACTTGAAGTGACTTGCAGAAGATCGGTACGACGAAAAAGTTCGAATTACACGGAATGTTCGAATTATACCGTATTCGAATTAGAGGGAGTCTACCTTAGCACTAAAGAGCGAAAGCCTTTTGTCACGGTTCGGTTTCACTCGCGCACCGGGCCCGAGCTGCCAGCGCAAACAAATGCCGGGCGCGAGCTGGCAGCACGAACAAACACCGTACTCACACGAGACCGCTGGGCCAACGGATGGCCACAGCCATCAAAAACAGGAACAAACCCATCCACGGCTCTTTCTCTTGCTAGCTGTGCTGCTGCGTGCATCCAACTGTTTTGCAATTTCTCCCTCCCACCCACGCCTCTTGATCTGTCCTAGCTCACTATTCTGGACAAATATTAATTCAATTGCAATGAAGCGCCGGGGGCCGGCGGGGGCATTCGGCGGCTTGGTCTGATTCCTAGCTTGTTGGTAACCGGCTTGAGGTTTCCAAGGTTGCTATGACAACGTGCAGTCATGCGCAGGGCCACCCAACATGCGTTGGGGGCCCAGGAAAGACAGAAACGCGTTGCTAGGCAACAGCAAAAGCGCTCAGCGAGTATCACGCTACTCATGCAGCACGCACGCTGGCTTAGGGTATCACGCTACCCTTGCGCTGCGGGGTACCACATTGCCCCTCGCTGGAATCAGACCCGCGCCCCGGATACCTTGCGCTGGCCTCCTGACGGCCAAACTCAACCAACTTGCGCGCTGTGACTGGGGTTGTGCATGCCTTAGCAACATAATGTGGCCCAGGTCGGCAGACTTTCAATTAGCCAAGCGAGCTACTCAGGCCAGGGCGCATGATCACTATTCGCAGCACTTATCGTCCATGCAGCAGTCGGGTTAAGTGGGCTCAGTCTGTCTGATCAGCGCTTACCCAGGACCGGTGCTGCCAGCTTTCATGGCAGTTTGCATGTGGACTTCCGTCACTCGGCAGTGCAAGGCACGGCCGAAGTCTCCCCAGGAATGGACGGAAGAGCACGCACGGGAGTGGGCATGTGAGCGGCGGTAGGGTGGCACGAATGGAATCGCTTGAAATCTTGCCTGGAGAGAGCGTCAGCAAGGATGTTGGTAGTTCCAGGTATGTGACGGGCGGTGACCATGAAGTTACCCTTGGCGCAGATGAAGAAGAGCTGCCGTAGGAGTGACATCACATTAGGGCAGCGACTGGTGCCAGACTTGAGAACAGCGGCGACAGCTTCATTGTCGGTATGGAAGCGGATACGCTTGCGACACCACTGGTGGCCCCACGTAGCACATGCAATGCAGATGGGATACAGCTCCTTGAACGTAATGCAGAGCGGAGTGTGTTGTGGTGACCAGGTGTCAGCGAACCAATGCGTGCCGTAAACTGCGCCATGCCCGATGGCGCCAGATGCGTCAGTTTCTATCAGGATGTCGCTGGCCAGCGTCTCCTGGAGATCGAGGAAGAATGACTTGCCGTTCCAGCCATCGAGTAGGTGAGACCACCAAAGCAGGTCCAGATGACATTCTGGAGAGAGACGGATGCGGTGGTAGGGCTTGTAAACGTTACGCGTGGCATCATACAGTCGGCGCATGAATGTACGGCCCGGCGTGATGACGCGGCTGGCAAAGTTCAGCTTGCCCAACAGCTGCTCAAGCTCCCGTAGACGGCAGGATTGGCGTTGGCGAAAGGCCAATAGTCTGGAGCGGATGTCGTCAACCTTGTCCTGTGGGAGACGAGCCACTTTCTGGACGGAGTCCAGTTCGATGCCCAGGAAGGTGAGACAGGAGGTTGAGCCGACTGTCTTTTCGTCGGCAATGGGAACTCCCAGGTAGCGGAATACGGATAGGACTACGTTCAGACGCTGCGCACATAGCGTTGAGTTTTCAGGGCCACAGAGCCAGAAGTCGTCCAGAAGGTGCAGGGGGTGGGGAACCTGGAACAATTCACAGCTTACCTGGCAAAGTGCGTCCGCAATGCAGTTAAACAAGTAGAGTGCGGACCTCAGCCCGAACGGCAGTACTTTGTCATAGTAGAATTGGCCCTGCCACTGGAAACCCAACGAATGGTATGCAGTGGGTGCAACAGGGACCAGTCGAAATGCATTGCGTAAGTCGAGCTTCGCCATCAAGGCACCGGTACCTTGACGTTGCAGAAGCTCAATGGCATCGTCTACTGTGACATAATGTAGAGAGAACGAATCCTTGCTTATTCCATCATTGACAGACATACGATCAGGGTAAGACAGGTGGTGAATGAGGCGGAATTTCCCGTTGTTCTTGGGCACTACACCGAGCGGAGAGCATACAAATGGGTGGAAAGGCTGGACAGAGAAAGGACCGGCCGATTCGTCACGTCGGACCCGGTCAGCAATTTGTTGTTGTACAAACTGAGCATGTTTAATGACAGTTGGGAGGTTGCCAGAAATGATAGATACAGAAGCACCAGAGTTGCCAATGGGGAACCCGTGTTGCAAGCCATTAAGGATAAAGTCAGAGAGGACACGATTAGAAATACGAGGCAAAAGAGTCATTAGGCGGGCTATGTACAGAGGCGCGGGGAGACTACTGCGCTGCGACGGGCTTGTCCGTCTGGCGGGGTCCCCGGCGACCGGCGTTGGTGCAGCGGGCGGCGGGATGACCTAGGTCGCCGCAGGTTAAGCAGACGTGCAAGCGTTCACAGGGCTGGTGTTGGCATGGGCGGCCACGGTTGAAGTTGAGGCAGATTTGGCGGGTGCTGTCCGCCCCGGCCAGAAATGGCTGCGTAGGACAGCTGGTGTTGGTGCCAGCTGGAGCATGTGGCCCTGCCAAATACTGTGGGCAACGGTCACGGCTGTGGTGCGTTGTGCAGCGCGGACATGATGGTCGGGGTGCCCGGATCAGGTGCAGGCTCCAGAGGCTTTGGTCGATTGCGTCCCAACGAGCCGAGGTTGTTGCCACCGCTGCACGGAAGGCACGGTCATACCCCAGTACAGCTGGGGTCGCAAACTGCTGGTTGGCAGTACAGATAATGTGCTGGTACGTCACCAGCTCCAGTGCTCGGAATGGCACATATTTCAGTGCGCAGGCCATGTAGATTATGTAGGCTTCCAGCCAGGCAGTGAAGTCGACAACGGAGCGCTTCTTAGTCACACATAAATTGAGGGACACACGCCGGCCCTCTCCGTTGGCGGTACTGAGCTCCAAGGGCTCGGACCCTGCGCCCACATTCTCCGGGAGGAGATCCTCCAGCTCAATATATTCGCCGCGTGTGATTTTGTCAAGCAACTTACGCGGGACCGTGGGAACAATAGAGCTGGACTTACGAGTGTTCGCCATGGCCGCTGCGATCGGAGGCAGCGCGGGTTGCATGAGGGAAATGTCCATGGGGCCGGAGTCGACCTGCGGCGGGTGATGGGTGACAGTGTTGGACGCGGTTTGGACCACATCTGCCACTGAGTGAGGGGACCGTCGCCTGATCATGGCTGTCCGGATCCTGGCGAGCTGAAATTCGCTCTTCAAGGCGCTCGACTCGAGCCAGGGGTGCAGGGCCGTCGACACGGCCGCCGTAACGGAACATGGATTCAGGCCAGTTGTGAATAAGCTGGCCGGCTGGGGAACGGCGAACGGGATATCGTCCTGCTCCGCACGGGCATTGCCGGAACGATTCGCATGGGCATTGCCGGAACGATCCGCACGGGCATTGCCCGGCACGATCCGCATGGGCATTGCCGGAATGATCGGCCGCATGGTCCGCAGGGGCTCGATTTGGAGTGTCGGCATACGGGGACGACGAGGCGCGCCTGCGACTGGAACGCCTGGGCCCGGGAGCCGACTGCTTACGTGAGCTATGGTAAACCTTGAGATTGAGGTTCAGAAAGAACTCCACTGCCAATGCGGACAAAGCAAGAACTGACATCAGGAACAGTGGACTTCGGAGAACAATGAGCGCGTGAGAGTTTGTTGGGAACAGAGCATGCGCCTTCTTCGTTAGCATATTTTGCGTGTGCGCAAAAAATAATTTCTTTTGCTTTGAGTAAAGGTGTTGAGTATGATGACTTTGCTTGTCGGTATCTTGGCATGCGTGTATGTCTTTGCAAACTCCGAGACTGGGGATTTGTGTTGTATTGGGCCTTTTGAAGTCGATATGGGATGGAATGACTCAGTGATTACAATGCATGCACTCAATGATAGGACCACTATCCAGTGTCATTGTCCTCACGGTTGTGTGTTGAATCACTATACACCATGCACAACTGGCCATATGCTTGTTTTCTGCTGGTGCTCATAATGGTGCTTAGACCCTCCTGCTGAAGAACAACCCGCCTGGCAAGGCATTGATCTCGGTTAGCTCCGTATTCATGGCAAGCATGCATCGCTGTTTTGGCTATTTCGAGCCATACCTGAACCTGATCATTGCTGACAAGTATGGAAGGTTTGTGGACCAGTGCTATTGTATGCCGTACGCACCAGCTGAATGGGAGAGGAACATGTTTTTACCGTTTGCTGGCAATCACACGGCCGGTAAGTAGAACTGTGACACTCACTCGAACTACATAGTGATGCTCTCGAACCTAAACATCATTTCATGTAAAGTCATTATGACTAGCGATTATAAATTTTTCAGATGGTGTAGTGGATGCACATCCCACTGTTTGTCATTGTATCCTTTTATGTAACATGTATGCATTCATCCGGCCGCGCTGTGCGACATGCCAGTTGTACCGTACGCACTTTAGCTGTACTTGCCTGCCTGGCTTTTCCTTTGATCTCTCTGTCGTTCTCTGTATTCCCACACACTTGTGATTTGTAGTAACGAAGCTAGTTACAAGATGTCTTTGGTGCGTTTGTAGAACCACTACAGATGGTTCCACTGTAAAAACTTTTCCTGATCTGATCGTTGTAGATACCCTATACCTGACCCGGGCATATTAGGCCGAGTAAAAAAATTACTAGATGATCGTCCTTTTTTTTGGAAAAATCGGGGAGGGCGGGAGGATTTTATTTTTATTTTTTTACTTTTTACCCTCTCATGCACACAGTGTGCACAACAACATCAAGGTTTTTTTTCTCTTTTTTTCTTTTTTTTTCTTTTTTTCTTTTTCTTTCTTCAGCAGATCGATACTGACGTTGTGATATACTAGTAGTATGTGGTCCATATAGTAAAGAAAGTATTAAACAAAGCGTGCACATGTTTCCTGCATCCGCGATCGGTAAAAAACCAACGATTTCGGCAAAAACTCACGATTTAAAAAATAAAATATTTCTTGGGGCGCTGACAAAAACTGGGGCGGACGGGGACGATCATCTAGCTTTTTTTTTTACTTGGCCTTACGTACCGGTATTAGAGAAGGCGGGAGTGCTATAAAATAATACTCCCTGCTATAGAACTCTCTTGATCCTGTCAGTACACCAGCAAGCCCAAGTAAAGAGCAAATGATCGAGTATAGGCGAGTATAGTTGAATATGGACCAACATACTTTAACTCTGTTAAGTTAAAAGGGTAATCCTGTCAACATGAATACCCTTAGGCAGCGGTCACACCAAAACAGGCGAAATCAGGTACAGCTGAATCCAGGGTTCTAGCCAGGTCAAAACAGTAGGGGGGTGGGCATGGCAAACAGTTACCCTATATCCCATTTTTCCACTTTCCAATATTGTCTTGCAACGCCAAATGCAACGTATATGGGGCGAATCCCTGACTTCATCCCAGACAAATGTGCCTTTATGAACCATCTATGCATGAAAAACACAAAAATCGGAAAATGAGTAGGGGGCGCCAATTTTTCACAGGGGGGCGCACAAACAGAGTAGGGGGGTGCTGCGCCCCCTACCCCCCGCCCCCTTTGGCTAGAACCCTAGCTGAATCGCAGACTGAAGTGTTGGCCTGCACGCGCACATTCAGTTGGCCACATTGTCCGCCATTCCGCGATTTCCATGGAAACCGCGGACAAATTCCGCACAGAATGGGCGGAATGGCGGAATTTTGCTCCGCGACCTTAGCCCCCGCTCCAAGTGTGCAATGAGTATCAAAAAAGTATTCTTTCTAGACCAAAGAGTGGTATATTTGATAAATAAAGGTACGTTCGGGCCTGATTGGAAATCTTTATTTCCATTGCTATCAGGTTCGGCCTCATTTCCTCTGTGCTGCGCTGATGAGTTCAAAAAGAACGATACAGCATGCTGTCCGCAGATTGATAAATAAAGATAGAAATATTTACGCTACATCTCCGGACGTTTCGTTGTTCTGAACAACATCGTCAGTGGATAAAGAATCAACGGCTTGTTCACCAACTCTTTGTGCAATGAGTACTAATCAGCCATCACTGTCCACCAACTCTTTGTGCAATGAGTACTAATCAGCCATCACTGACACACGGTGTTTCTTGCCTGCCCTTTTCAAACAGAGTTCAATAACGTGCGCGAGAGTTACATCTCGAATTCCAGCTACCAGGAAGTTTGCCCCAGCCGGAAAGAGTCAGGTTTGCCTTATCCAACACAGGCATGCTGGCAGGATCAGGGCCAGAAAGAGCAGACGGCTAACCAGAGCATGCGGTTACTTGAGGAAAGAGCTAAGGAGATCTGCAACAGGCCCAATGCTAACTTGTTACAGGCGCCACGCTGCTACAGCCGTGTACAGCGGGTCTATGTAGCTACACAGATCCTGTACAACTTCAACAAGGCACCTGCACTAGGCACTTATCCTGCATGGATCATGTTCTTTAAGGCTGACACAGCATGCTTCAAACCAATTGGTGATCAAACCTGGTACTATCGGAGAGTCTGTTCGGCCACCACAATAACAAATAGCATTCTCAGTAACCCGTAAGTTTCTTGTGGTGTACGCGTGCACGTATGCATCTGTATGTGCATTTAGGTGTCCACATATGTGTGTATGTACAGTATGCTGTCTGATGAGTGTTTTCACACCAACCTCCGAGTAACAGCGGAAAGAGATTTGTTTGCTTCATTGCTGTGTAATCTTTGTATGTGTGTATGTATGTATATGTGTATGCACTGGCTGTTGGTACATGCCAGAGTATGTGGTGTGATGTGTGTGCGTGAAAAAATGAAAAAGACCAAAAAGTAGGGATTCACTGGCCAGAAAAAGCCACTTCATAGCTGTGTGGTGTAGACCAGGCCGAATAGTGGCGGTCAATTCTTCTGCCTTGCAAGCTGTTGAATGGTGCAGTCCCAGCACAAGCTGCTATGGCTTCTGCTGTAGCATCGCTATCATCGCCTCCGGCGATGGGCGTCCAATGGATATGTGTATGTGCACACGTGTGAATCTATGGGTCACGTGCATGCCGATATATCTCTGCCTCTCGTCTCTCTCTCTCTCTCTCTCTCTCTCTCTCTCTTTCTCCATCTGCGCATAAAATCTAGACTGACAACCTGCTTGTTAAATCATGCATCTGCTTTCAGGCGTAAAAACCCTGTTGTAGAGGTCTCAGTCCTCATTTGTTAGACTTACCTGTCTTTATAAATGTAACTTACTTTCTTTCTCTCTTTCTCTCCCTCCCTCTCTCATTCCCTCTTTTTCCATTTACCCCCCCCCCTTCTCTAGCTTCCTATACGTCTCCCCATCAACAGCTGCCATAACTCACTCTGAGTGTGCCCCCCCCCCCCCCCCCCCCGGGCATTACACACCCACCCAGCCATGTATCACTCGGCTGCCTCTATCTTCCTAGTCATCCATCCATCTACCTCCTGATCTATTCGGAGCCTTCTCGCCCATGCTCTAAAGCTTCTTTTTTAAATATCCTTTGGGCATAGCACTTTGCCTGGATTTTGGACTTGTACACTATAGCCTGGCTTGTAGTTACCAGAACGTGGACATGACGTATGAGCCTGTCAAGAGAACTGGATAGAGCTGTTAAAACTGCCTTCACGAATTGTACACCAAGCAACGCAGCACTTGTGATATCCAAAATTGATCGGATGGGGGGTGATTTCACCCTTTTCGGTGCTAGTGATTCTTGTAAAAAATGCAAAGAACCACATGCGTGCTAAAATCTTGAACACCGAAGCATATCCAAGGACATGTGTCATGCCAAAGAATACGACACTGTTTCTAGCTGACATTTGAAATTCAGCTCAGACTCGGTAAGCTTCTGCCCCGCATGTGGGATGAAACGCTGGGAAAATCCAGCAGTTTTCTGTCCCGTCTCCGTTTGTACTGTAGTGTGGTGGTGCTTATGCTCCTGATGATCACATGCAAGGCCATCGTGAGCGCATCACACGCAGGGCCATGGTGAGCGCCTCGCTGGCTTTCATTGCTCCGTATGGAGTGGTCTGGTGAATGTCAACAGGCTTTTCAAATAGAATGATCCCAGGATATGTTTCTGCGCTGTCATAAAATTCTACATCCAATCCATATCCAATGCACATCCAATTCACATTCAATCCACATCCAATTCATATTCAACTCACATCCTATCCACACTCAATCCACGTCCGATTCATATTCAATTCACATACAATCCACATCCAATTCATATTCAATTCACATCCAACCGACATCCAATGCACTTTACTGGTGTGAGTAAGTGATTTGTTTTCTGTTTGAAAATGGCAGTTTCACTTCTTTGTGACTTGAAACACATCAACACCTAAATACCAATGTGACACTGTTTTGGTCTATCCAAGTCACCTTCAAACTGCTCTTGATCTATGCTTGTGCCTCTGTAGATATCCATTGAACATAAGCACTGACTGTACGTTGCACAGGATCAACTTTATGTACCGTCGGCTCCATCAGACCGTCACACCATTTCTACCTGGATATCGTATTGTGCTCACGCCATGGGCGGGCATGGTGAACTACTGGGATGGCCGCTTCAGGAACACTTGGCCTTCAGTTTGCCAGCAGGACAGGGCTGGGAAATCCGTGCCAAACAAGAGCATATCCATGTTAACACTGCACCCTGCTCCTGGCGAAGTATTCTCGCTCAAGCTGAAAACGACAGATGAGCTATTTCAGAGTCGAGAAGCCCCGCTTGTATTGAAGGTTGGATATGATACCCGTTGGGACTGTAGGCTGTTTAAGACAAGCACAGGGGTTGAACGTATGCCGCAAGTTGCGTGTTTGTATATACTGACTCGTACACGCGTTTGCTTGCATCAAGTAACATGATACTTGCCTGCACGGGTCCATGTGCATGTGTACGTGTGCGCTCACGCATGTTTTCAAGGGTGTATCCATCCTCTGTGATGGTCGCGATTGTGTTGTGTTTTGTGGTTGGTTTTCATGACTATGATTGCCCCTTGCTCAGGTACACACTGAGGATAATATTGTGGTACTGGGCCATCAGGGTCGTGTCTATAAACTGAATGAGGGCATCGTTTTCTCTTCAGTCCACACACTGCGCAACCTAGCTCTCTATGGTCCAGTGGGTGCTAGTGGAGTTATGGAGGTCACTGTTACAGGTGAGATGATACAGTCAAGACTGCCGGAACCGGTCGGGTTGGTCAGGTCATCACCCGACTAACTTTGTGGCCACCAACATAATGTTTACTGCTGAGGAGGGCATGCATCCCCACTACAGTCAACTTTGCAAATAACGACACTCGGCGGGGCATCAGAAAAGTGTCCTTATTCGCGAAGTGTCCTCATACCCGACGTCTCATTATATGTATTACAGTTAGATGGGGCTTTGCTCTGGGCATGGAAATTCTGTCGTTATTCGCGAATCGTCGTTATATTCGCAGTCGTTATTAGCGAAGTTGGCTGTATATCGTAAACAACGTTTGAAGAAGGCTAACTGTTATGGTATGGCGGGGGAAATCTGCCTCCAGCGGCTCTGACGAGCATCACAGCGCACTGTGCACAGCTAGGTTGGACCTCTCACCTGGTGACTTTCTCTCTACTATGCTTTCCATTGTTGTGGTGTCTGCACATTGATCCTTGGCGGTGGTGGCAGAGTTCCTGCAGATGCAAAAACAGCCAGTCTGACTGACTCACATGCAAAGCGTAAATAATAGTTAATACGAGTACTTGGGGCTCCCCGCGTGCTAGTTTGTACGTGAAGTGTGTGGGTTACAGTGAGGGCTGCGTCCCACCCGCCTGTGTGGATTCACAGGAAGTGTGAGTTACAAAGTCTGAAGAAAATGTTGAACGGTCTCTGCTAGGATGACGGCTACACCTTAGCTCAGTGGTTAGTGCATCACTGGCCTCAAGCGAAGCTCCCTGGTTCGAATCCTGGTGGTGACAGTCAATTTTTCTTCAGACTTTTCCCGTTTGTGTCCTTCCCTCAAATCAGTGAATAATATAAATGCAATAATGCTAAACTCGGATGGTGAGCCAATTAAATCATGGTGAAAAAGGAAAAGGACAAAATGTTACGAGTTATGACTAACTGTCCACCAACGTAACCAGATCTTATACAGCCAGCGAGTGCGACAAAATGGCGACAAAATGGCACAAAACTGACTGTAACTGTGTAAACTTGAGCCTTCCAAGTTGGGTGGTCTGTTGCTTTGCGTCGTCGAGTTGTAGTAAGGCCGGTATGTCCAATAGTCTTACTAGTTTTGTCATCATCCAGTAACTTTCGGCATTCTTTGTTGCCGTGGGGCGTAGCTCGTGCTCTTCTTCGTTGCGCTTTCCTTCCCCTCTTGGACCTTTCCGAACCTGAGCCTTCCAAGTTGGAAGGTTGTTGGTTTGCGCCTTGGAGAAGTGTTGGAGCTAGGTGTCAGGTCGCCGAATGTCTCAGTACTCCTTGTCAGTTTTGTGCCATTTTGTCGCACTCGCTGACTGTATAAGATCTGGTTACATTGGTGGACAGTTAGTCATAACTCGGAAGGGCCGGAGGCCGGATGGGTATTCTTGACTGCCATCTTGTACTAGAGACAGATTTGTGTACTTGCTGCAGCAACATTGGATCAGCATACATTTTGTTACATTACTCTATACGGCTTTCCCAGTCTTAGCTTCTCACAGTTTCTCTTACATCCTCAATGTTTGCTGGTGTTCAGGTTACAAGCCATACTACCAAACCGGAGAGAATTCTTTGCGACTCAGAATACCATTTCTTCTTCGTCACTGCCACCTGGGCTTTCGTCAGCTGACCACGAGCCGCAAAGAGGTACATAATACCTATCATTACAGCATCCATCACTAGCGATCGCCATCTGACCCCTAGCAGGCCAGCTAGGCACACACGGTGTCCCGTCTCGGTTGCTTTGCGAAGTGGGTTATGGTTCAGTTGAAATTAGGTTTGAAATGTCCGGGTGTCGATGGCAGGGAGGGTACACGAGCACACATCATGCACTTAACTGTATACATGCAACCACATGCAACCAAGAGGTTTGTTTGTGTGTGTGTGTGTGTGTGTGTGTGTGTGTGTGTGTGTGTGTGTGTGTGTGTGTGTGTGTGTGTGTGTGTGTGTGTGTGTGTGTGTGTGTGCAGATTTGTTAGCTCCTGGTTTTCTCTTTGTTGGCCTCCTCCACGGGGCGGCCTTGGCCTTCTGGTCAGGGTCGTCTCTGGGTATTGAGTGGCAGTAGGCTTTTCATGCCTTGCAGCCGGTTTCGCTCGCGCGGAAGGACATTCAGTGACCTGACGACCAGGGCAGGTAAGTATTTGTTGCCGTCACCGTCTTCTTGCGTCCTTTCCGCATCCTCCGCAGCGGCGTGGCGAGCCCTCGGATCGATCCCCAGCCTGAAACAATGCAGTGGCGTTCGGCAAAGCAAGTGGATTCCTGGATGAGAAAGGAAACAGGTCACACTCGCAGCAATTCATTCCAGCGCGGTGTATCGCTGGAATTGTGGATTTGTCGTGTTGTTTGGACCTGAGTGGCCAGTCGTCGTGCGGCGATGGTGTAGTGATGTTAGCTTGCTGTGCACACTCCTCGTCGTTTCGTGAAAGTTCGTCTTGTGGAGCCCTTGTGGTACGTTCGGTGCCCACCCTCCAGTTCAAGATTGTGCTTTCCTGGTTTATGAAGGCCGAAGCAGTACGCGTACAGACGTTGAACAGAACATCATGTTCCTTTTTCAGTCGTTGCATGTTATACTTATAGTGGACCTACACCATGTACACGGCTACAGCAGACTGTTCATCTTGTTTGTGATAATTATTTCTTTCCTCTGTTTGTGAGTCCTTTTCCATCAATAATGCAGTTTGTTTTGATTTCCAAAATTTTTTTCAATTCATTTTGCTGTACTTCCTGTTTTGTTTTGCGCCACTGCCCCTCACCTTGCGCTCAGTTCTCTGAGTGGAGGGCGGCGTGACCCCACGGGGTAGCTGATTGATAGTAGTAGTAGTAGTGTGTGTGTGTGTGTGTGTGTGTGCGTGCGTGCGTGCGTGCAGGTGGGTGGGTGGGTGGGTGGGTGGGTGGTGTGTGTGTGTGTGTGTGTGTGTGTGTGTGTGTGTGTGTGTGTGTGTGTGTGTGGGT
>NC_088650.1:20272898-20317898 GCF_964019385.1 Sycon ciliatum
CCGAACGGTAATATCGTGTCAAATGCGTTGTTCTGTTCTCTGCTGCAGGCCGTTCAGGAGAGACAAAAAGCTGTGGCTATTTCATGACTCGGATAACTTACTTGAAATGTGCATCCTGGCACTGGTCACTATGCTGAGTGTAGTTGACCTTGTGCAGAACGATGTGATGGAAGGCGATTCCCTTGTGCAGTTCAGTGACTCCAGTAAACCGATCGTCTTTGGTATTGTGACTGCAATAGCACTGGCTATCGGCCTATACCCCTTCCTGTGTAGCTGGTGTAATAGTCTCAGGCGACGACCTCGCAACACAGCCAGAAATGTATGCGTCAACGATTACAGTGATGACGAAGACGGTGATGAAAGCAGACGCCACGGTAGGGTGTATGAAATGCCCGCTGCTGGTGCTGTTCGCATGCAACATGAATCACCGTGTGCCCCAGACAGTGGCAATTCTGCGGAATCATCTGCTGACAGGACCCCAGTAAAGGTATGGCTTAAAAAAACAGATTACTCTGAAATGGTGGTTTGCCAATATTTCCAATGAACAAACATTTTCCATCAGTTGTTTTCATTCGACAGCACTGTAGTAAGTTATGCCCTTGATAATAATCCTCACTGTCACTGTCACTGTCCTCACTGTCCTCACTGTGCTCACTGTCCTCACTGTGCTCACTGTCCTCACTGTGCTCACTGTCCTCACTGTGCTTGTTTCTGTTCAATCTCTGTTCAATCTCTGTTAAGCGCCGTGTCAACATGGATATAGCCAGAGTGAGGACAAGTCTCAGAGATCCCCTCCTAGCTGATCAGTTGTGACGCTGTGACAGTTCTACAGTAAAGGACTTCAAATACTGACATTGACCATTACAACAAGCTCTTTCCTTTTTACTTACTTACTGGAATGCATGCACTGAGTAATGCACTGGCATTCATGTGAATACACTGCAAAACCATTTGGGTACACATTAAAAGCTGTACGTTTTGCGAGTTCAGACGATACAAGTTCATGCACTGTGGATTCTCTTTTCTTTTCCCTTCCTTGATCCATTTACACGTAGGTATCCACTTCGCTCTGTATCACACATTAACGAGCATGCATGCACACATACTCGTTAATGTGTGATACAGAGCGCACACGACCACCCATACACATGCTAGTACGTGCACATGCGCGCATGTATACAACATATGCAAGCATGTGCAACACACACACACAAACTAAGAAAGCCATGTTGAACCCAATAAGTAAATTTGTATATGATACTACACTACAGTCATGACATTTTATCTTTTTTTTTTAATTGCCACTTCTAGAAATCAATATGACAATATGAATTGTAAGGGAAGTGAGCGATGGTGAAGCCAGTCTTCACAGGGGAGAAATAGGAGTGCTCAAACATAGCGAGCTACATTGTATGTAGCCAGTTACGTGTGTGAATCACAGGATCTACCTGCTGCCTGCTCGCCTACTAGATAATGTTATAGTAATAATGATAGATGTAGACTATGAGCAGGAATAGCAAGAAGCCTTACAAGGGCGCACAACCGGCATCGATTAGCATATCTATGCTGCGATTATGGCGAGAAATCTAAGAGGAACTGAAGCTACCAGTTAGACTACTGTATACACAGGACACGTTGAGCACGGGGCCGCTAACTCTTCAGCCTGCCACACACACACACACACACACACACACACGCGCGCGCGCACGCATCCTCATTAGCGCACAGACATGCATAAGCATTCTCTCTCTCTTTCTCTCTCTCTCTCTCTCTCTCTCTCTCTCACACACACACACACACACACACACACACACACACACACACACACACACACTCCAACAAGTGATGTGCTAAAGCAGCGTAATAGCACGGACGAAACCAAGAATAATTACAAACCATGATCATTGTAATGATGTCAGCCATGGTCAGCACCGCAGATAGCACAACATCTCTGATGTTCTCTCATCTTCAGACGATACCTGAGTTAGTGCTATTGCTGCTGAACTCTCTCATCGGTGTGTCCTCAAAATCCGAGCTGAAGTTCGTTCTGCGTAGGACAAGACAGAAATGCTCTTAGTAAAGAATGCCATTGTGTGGGCATCATGGGTACATGTATTACAGAAAATAGTCAAGCTCTCAAGGATGAGAGCACCCAGTGCATGTGCATTCCTGCACTGTGGCATTGTTGTAGTAGCCTTGTCACTTTCGTACTGTCTGAAGTACACTCTACACATCATGTATGAACACGTAAAAGCAGTAGGTAACAAGCGTCCCCATGGACGATCCCATGCACAAGCAATGAGTTGACAATATCAAGGAAGACATCAAACATCTGAATGTGCCAATTCATGAATGCATCAGCCTCACCACCAACAAGCTACTCTGATTTAGCGATCATTGACAGATGCATGGCCCCATATCGGATCTGCTTTATGCGGGCAATATGCCACCTAGAAAAAGGGGTAAGCTACAGCATTCGGCCCTGTACAGATTTCAAGTTCATCATCCATCATGCCTGAAAATGACTAGAACCCTTTACCCAGAGTGCATTTGACGCCCAGTAGCCTGGCCGGCAGGGTGCTGTCCTACAATTGCAATCACCGGGTGCTGGGCCCGAAGTCCCGCCCGTGAATCCTTGGTTTGCAGCATGCATGAACATGCTGACACTGTGCACGGCGAAATGCCGCCGGTACTACTTACATGATCTCATCATCCGCAGACACTGGTATTTTGCCGGTGTTGTGTGACGTCTTCACATAGATAATGATAGCAGCAACGACGGCCATCACTACTAAGAACGCCACCAGAGACATCACTGCAATGGCGATCACGTTCATGCGGGCCATGGCGGCCGCTTCTTCATCATAGCCGTCGTCGGTGGAAGTGGTGTTGCCAGTGCTCTGTGTGGGTGTTTCCATGGCATCAGTACTGTTAGTAGCTACGTCCGTGGGATAGCCGGGTGGATAGTGATGTCCTGGTTCAGATGTGTCCTGACTGCTGTTGGTAGTTGTCGAGTTGGACTGTGTGGTGGAGGGCTTGGAGGATGCACTGGGTGATGCACTGGGTGGTGCACTGGGGGATGCACTGGGAGATGCACTGGAAACAGGAGTTGTCGAGTTGGACTGTGTGGTGGAGGGCTTGGGGGATGCACTGGAGGACGCACTGGAGACAGGAGAAGGTGAAACGGACTGTGATACTGGGGGTTCGGATGTTGTCCCTGGCACTACTGCAATGCTCCGTGCTGCTGTGCGTGAAGAAGAGAGTAGCACGGTAGCACTTGATGCAGATAACAGTGGTGTCGCTGTTGATGCAGATAACAGTGGTGTCGCTGTTGATGACAGTTTTCCACTGGTGCTGGCCCGTGACACAGCAACTACAGACGTGCTAGCATCGGCAGTGCTGGAAAGGTGAGATGGGAGCTTTGGTTGGATGGAGGATGACTCTGGCCGTGTTAGTGAGGAAGACTCTGAATACGGTGGCATGACAAATGATGAACTCCCTAGTTCTGCAGACATGACCGATGACTGAACAAGCTGAGATGACATAGGAGCAACGCTGCTGGAAGATGTCATATCAGCAACTACCTGTGAAGGCATGATATCAGTGACAGAGGCAGCAACACTGGTCACTACACTTATTTCAACGGACACTGATGAGGATGAGGAAGCTGGCAGTGCTGATGCCATTTCAACCTGGGTAGCAACCTGATCACTGGCCCTTAGAGAGCTGCTAGACAAACTGAATAGATTCGCTGAAGCAGAATCAGAGAGAGCAGCTGAAGGTGACACATCTGAGAGCAGCACGGTATCTGTTGTACTCGTCGATGGTTCGGAGTATAGTGATAGGGATGACTGAGAGGAACTTCCCATTGAGAGTTCGGCAGTGGACACATCTGAGAGCAGCGCGGATGGTGTCGCACTCATCAATGGTTCTGAGTATAGCGATATGGAGGAACTTCTCATTGGGAGTTTGATAGTGGATGAACCAGTTGCTATCGTAGACATCTCGCCTGTTGAGATAAAGTTTGAAGAAGTTGCCTGCATGCTAAGCAAATCAGATGATATTATGGTGGAGTCACTGATAAAGCTTGGGAGCACTGCGCTACTCTCTATACCCAGAATGGGTGTTTGTGCAGCAGTAGTAGTGCCAGACATAGTGCTATCAATGTAGCTGAACACAGAGCTGTCCATGGAGCTGAACATGGTGGTATCGATAGAGCTGAACACGGCGCTAGATGCTGGACTTGGTACAACTTCACTTAATGCTTCCGTACTGCTGGCAGCAGAATATGCCGTAACAGTAGGTAGGGCTGTCGAGCTGGGCATTTCTGTCGGAATTTCAGCATCTGTAGAAAGACACAGATGTGGATGTAGAACCAATTCTTACGTAACTGCTTTTTTCACAATCAGAAGTCTACACGCATTTTTAGGCGAAAATCGGAAACACAACTTGAAGTCGAGTGAGTGCTCTTTCAAGTTTCTGTGTCTCGGAGCTGTTAGTATTATCAAGAGTGCATATCCCCTCCCCATCCCCCTGCCCCCCCCCCCCCCCACACACACCTCCAGAATGTGCAGCTCTGATCTATGCCCACAGGCCAACATATTCCAGAATCCAGATCTTCACCATTGCTCTTATTTGTAGGTCTGTCAAACAGGATGAAGCGAGGTGAAACTATCGTATTTTTAAAAAAATAGTTGGGCAGGGGTTTCTATTATGCTTTGCCTTCCATCTAGTCCTCACACACTGAATGCACAAGTCACGCACAGTAAATGTGTTAGGACTTGAGCCATGTTTGGTGCACATCGGTGTCAGATCCGAACAAAAATGCAGTGCACCTGGATGCTACGAGGCTCATAGAACTCCAATCATCAGTGAAGTTTGCTGAGGTTCTTCCAATTCGGACATGTAGCAAATGCACTGTACACTCACCTCGTTCACAAATGTACTGTCTGGAGTGACTGCACTGTGTTGCCTTCCAGAATGCACAGCTGTGCTGGAACACCATGGCGATGCACATGAGTGTGTTTTCTTCAACACTCCCTATGGCCAGGATGGGCATGGAGAGGTTCTTCTGGCATTCCGTCGCTGTGCCACCCTGCACGATCTGAATATGGTCGACATCAAGGTTGGAGCCGATGAATGCTTCCAGCGCGCGGTCACCAGTTGTTTTGTCAACAGACACGTTGAAACGTGACGTGATCCAGTATGCCGATGCTGCACGGTGGTGCGTGGGAACCAAGTCAGTATGGACTAACTGCTGCCATTCCACCAGGGCATCCATTGATGCCAGCGTGGCACCTCTCTGTGCGCATTCCGAATGTGCTTCCTCCCAAGTCTGCTTGAACTTGTCGCTGCCCATCGGTGAACGGAAATAGCAACGCCCAATTGGCTCATTGAAATCAGCCACCTTGAACCAGCCGAACGGACATCCACTCGCTGCACACGAATAGGAAATTCCAAGATATTGGATAAGGAGTCAAACAGGAATGCAACGGCAATTTGGTCTAGAGACACTACCAATGTCGCCATGGAGACGTGGAAACCTATGAGGAAGTGTCGAGTTCACCAAAGAACATGCACAGCTTTGTTAAGGATCTTCCCTCCAATTTGTGTGTGTGTGTGTGTGTGTGTGTGTGTGTGTGTGTGTGTGTGTGTGTGTGTGTGTGTGTGTGTGTGTTACGAACAATATGTCCTGAGAACGCTGCAGCTTCCACTGCGCCCGCTGCAACCGCTGTGTGCTATTGTGCCAATGCCTGAAGCGTCACAAGTGCAGCCGTGGCCCGGCCAGAGCAACCGACACAGACCGTAGCTCCTTCTGCATCGTTTGCAATTGCAGCCGGCGTTTCAGTAGACCACAAGACCTATCCCGGCATCGCCCCTACTGTTCCGAACCTGCTCAACCCCCATGGGGTCCGCATAGCCAGAATATGGCAGCGCGTCCAAGGTCCAAGATCCAAGGTCCAAGGTCCAAGGTGTGTGTGTGTGTGTGTGTGTGTGTGTTACGGTGTGTTTGTGTGTGCGTGTGATTGTGTGTGTGTGTGTGTGTGTATGTGTGTGTGTGTGCGCTTGTCTCCTATCATTTGCAGAATAGAAAAAGTGGAGCTTTGAGAAACGTTGATACTCCACGTGATGGTGAGTTGCCAGTGGAAAAATGAAAATACTTCCAAAATAGACACCGGTTACAGAAAAAGAAGGTCGATGGCACTCTTTTTTAAAGTTTACTCACCATTCTGACTTTGCTTCTGCTGCTCGCAGGACAGATGTACTGACTCGTTGCGTGTCTGCTCAGGGCAGAACTGACATACGTCAACGCCATTGTCGCCCGAAGGTAGCTCTATGTCAGGGTTCTGTGCTGCCACCTTACACATGTCCACACAGACAGTGTCATCGCAGCGGTGCACACCAGTAGGCAGGGCTGCACCGTCTTGCTCGAACACCGCACATGGCGAGAAGACAGAACCTACGGAAGTCACAGCACAGCACAGCACAGCACAGCAGTTAGAACACATTCTACATCACAGTCCATTAGGGCCTCAAAACTATGACTAGGGAAAATTTTGCTCCAAAACCCATATTAATTTCAAATGATCTGGGTTTGCAATCTGCGTCTGCATTCATTTTGCCATGGTCTACATGCAAGCAGACGCAGTGGGATGGTCTAGGACCATGACTGATAAACAGAGCGACTTACGACCGGGGTTTAAACACTAGTGAACAGGTAAAGCAAGGCCCCAAGTATTGAAGGTGGACTTTTAAGCCGTAAAATACAGTGCTGGTAATTCAAGCTGTGTGTTGAATCACAGCTCGGCTAATTGGGAACTCCTGGCCTGCCACGAGGGTAACATGGATGCAGTGAATTAGATTTTTGGTCTTTGACCACTTTATGGTGGGTCTAATCTATTCATCTCCCGCTGCTTAGGAGCTGCATATGCCTGGACCTTGATCCTGAGCGATGATAGCATTCCTATGGATGCAGAAGCCTCAGTCTGACTGAGTCTCATGAGAGTCGTGAAATTCATCGACCTCTCATAACTTTGTAAATCCGGGCCTGGCCCTATTCTTTGGACTTTTCTGTCCTCTAATGTTGCAGTTAAGAAATGCACAACGTCAGACAGTGCCGGACGTACAGGTGTTCCCACTATATCTACCACTCATCTACCACTATGCGTGCGAGGCTAAAAGAAATTTGCATCATATCCCAACATCATAATCGGCTATCCCCTGAAACTCACCAGTATTCGACTTCGGAGAAATACAGGAAAGAACTCCTCAACACACACACACACACACACAGACACACACACACACACACACAAACACACACGCACACACACACACACCGGCACACGCACACACACACACACACACACACACACACACACACACACACACACACACACACGAAAATCATCACCCAACACATAACGTTACCTAGCTTGCAGACTTTCGGGTAGACACCACGCGAGTTAGAGTACCGTTCGCTGCAGTCTTGCAGCAACGCTGTACCGCAAATATCATTCCGTAGCACCGTCTCATTGCTACTCAATCCAGCCGAACTAGGACAATTGAATTCTACCTCTAGCCTTTCAGTGCATGATTCTGAGATAGAAAAAAGAGAAAGACAGCAGGAGCAGCAACAACAACAACAACAGCAGCAGCAGCAGCAGCAACGGTTATTCAATCAGGCGGAAGAAGGAATGAACTAATAATTTGCTTTTTAATATCCACCTACCACCAACGCACTTCTAATATACTGGTTCATTATCCGAGTTCTAATAATTATACTGGTAAACATTGTTCATGCCTTGAAAAGTCATCCACATTTTCCAAAGCATGGCTCTCCTCTGCTACTCCCCGGGCATTGCTAATATACCTTGAATTACTCCCACATCAATGATGAAAGTTTCCATTTGCAGTTGCCATCTAAGTATATGTCTTAGCAAGAGCCTGAAGGCTGCCCTCTTTTTTTAATGTTATACTTCGAAGTAGCATTTTCGTCTCTGAGGAAACGTTTGTTAAGCCTTATTTCGACTATATTTGAAGAAAATAATGCCCATTGCATCCCTACCGCTAGCACTAAGTGACCGGTATTGTGCCCGCAGGATAGTGAACCCTCTGCTTGTACACAGGTAGGTAGCAAGCTGAAAACTATATATGATAGCAAGTGAACAACTTGGCACATTCCCCAGTAAGTAGTGGCGTACATAAAGTTCTCAATCCCATTACATAGGTCCTACAAATTGTAACGACAAAACTTCTTTTTTTAAATTGTCAGTGTTGTGTATGGCTAGATACGGATGATGCCATCTACATCTACATCTACATCTGTGTTAACTGTATGGTGTTTACTCCAAGCAAGTCTGTTCTACTTATTGATGTCCTGGTATATAGATTGGTGCCCAATGTGGCTATAAAAGCGAAATACCTTCTCGGAAACAAAAACCTGTAGCACGGGTGTGGTAAAGAGTGCATGCACTGTTCAATCAATACAGCTAATCCCAGGCGCTGGCATGAATATGCCACAGGCAGCAGCATTTAAAAAGAGCCTCCGTCCTTACACACACACTCAAATCCCATCCATACATGTGCATACACACATATTCACACTCTTCAAGTACAGTGCTGGCAACTGAAATCCGACCCACTGAGCGGCGGTGGGTTCACATTCTTTGCGATGTAAGCGCACCGCTCAGGGGGTCGGATTTCAGTTGCCAGCACTGTACAACATCCATACCGATTGCAGTAGCCATGGCAGAACTTACGGGCAACTATACTCGTGGATGATGCTTGTAGAGCTATTAGTATGCAGAGGACGACATGGGGAGAGTGCTGGCTGTGACTGAGCATGATTCACTGAGCAGCAAACATACACATACATGACAAATAAAATAATGAAGACACTGTGGCATCTGTATAGATGTATAGATCACAACAAAAGTCCGCCCACTACGGAGTATTACAAATAGAAGCACATTCGGAGGCTCCATGTGCTTCTCATGTGCTCTGGATTGGATTCATGAGTCACTGAAATTGACATCAGGAAGCATTGGCTCCCACATTGCAAGCAACCAACTGGGTGCTATCGTTCTACTATTGACTGCTACTGGTGATGATTACAACAAAAAGGTTGAAAACATGCCAATTTGTAAACTGTTTATCAATACAGTGCGCCTATTTGCTTATAACACTGGGTTTTCACAGCTCATAAGTCTCTGTCTAGAAATACACAATGGAAAATAGTTTCTCTGCTGCATGCTTTCCTCTGAACATAATTCCATCAACCATTCCCACAGAACTACACACATTCCTTGCATCATATCTCGAATGTAGCAGCCACATGTGACGTCACGTAGACCTACACCATACATGTCCATGATGTAGATCCCAAACAAGTGACGTGCTAGGACAAAAATGTGAGTACCCAGAACAGGCCCCAATGGTACAATACTGCATATCAATAATGGTTGTGCTAGGCTGTCAGAGTACTACAAAAAAAAGTAGTATGCTAAGAGCATTGTGGTTCAGTCCAGCAGTCTGCCACATAATGACAATATACGGTCCAGCTTTTCACGTTGCATCTGCCACCGTGTCATGGTGTTAGAGCATTAATTTTGTTAGAGCATTGTGATTTCAAATTTGGACTTCACGGAGAATTTCAAAGTGTTAGGAAATTAGAGGCCACATGCCACGTACTGCTCTTTCCTCTCCGAAACTCAACACTTGCAAGCCAGATATGAAAGAAAGAAAAAAACATCAGTCACACCACCGAGATTCAAACCAGGGACCTTGCTATTCGCGAGCAATGGTCTATCCAACTGAGCTACAGGTACGACTCTTATCCACAGTGATGGTAAATCTATCCTTCTCAGAGCATTGTGGCTCAGTCTAGAAGCCTAGCACATTGACAAGGTACCATGGCATGAGTACCCCCCTTTTTATGTTGCACCAGTGTAGTACAACAACACTGTCTTATCACAGCAGTGCAATCAGTGTATCTAGCTTCTGAACAAATACTTGAGCAAACGTAATCATGGTAATACACTTAGTACTAGTAGTATTGTGTTATGTGTGCTACTTGTATGCACAGCATGGCAAGCCAAATACCTGCTGGCGAGGGGGTATGGTAATGTTTCTACTTCCAAGACTGAAGTACTTTGTGCAGAATCTTGCAGTTGCATGGTGCTTCTGATAATTATTATCATTACATCGGAAGGAAACGCGTGCGTGCGCGTGCAGACAGCACTACAATCATTATACATACAAACCACCAATGCTGACAGCGACACAGTACTCCTTACCTTCCTGAATGAGGAGTTAGCTTCTTCACCGTCCACGTGCGGGCAGGTCAAAACGACGAATGCGCGAAAGGTGCAGCGACCTTCTCGCACGCACGCGAGACAAAATTACTTCTTGATATCGTCTTTATCGATCACCTAACTAACGTCACTTGTAGCGCGGCGTGTGCACTCTGTACTTGAAGTCTACGCGCACTGGAGGGAAGAGCGCCGCTCGAGTACTAGAGTAGGACTAACGTCCGACTCTCCGAGTAACGACTGTGCCCAACTGGGCTAACACTAGCAGTTCAGTACTTCACTGCACAGGCTTCCGAGTTCTGTCGAATCACGAGAAATAATCTCTAGCGCGTTGTCTCGTCAAACTCCACAATGTATTACCATGCACTCACCAGTTTCAACTGTGAACTAAACGTAGCTATCTTGTTCTACCTCAACCTTCAAAATTGCCCTTTTGGAGGAAAAACTGAAACCGTTCCAAAGCCTTCGTTGCTTCCTCGCGGGTAAGAATACAGTCATGTACAGGCGCGCATACGCGGTGGACACCCTTGCAACTGAAGTGGCACGCAAACCTGATGTTGCATGTGGCAGTCAGTCTGTGTCGAGCAGGTAACTGGTTTGGGGTCTGCCATAGCATCGTAACGGTCGTTCGCTCTCGGTTGCTGCTGTTGTCGCCGGTCGGAGCTGTCGTCATGTTACTAGCAAAGCAAGGGACCACTAAGTGTGCCCAGTACATGCACTGTACCGCAGCGTTGCGTGGGAGCCGCGAAGGCACACAGTCACACGCAGCGACACACAACACTGGCCGTTCCGCTGAGTTGCGCTGGTTGACGATGAAGTAATATGGATGAAGGAAACGTCGGCGCGACCACTTCGTCTCTACCCGGTGACACTAACCAACACTTCAGTTCAGTACAGCTGACTCAAAGCACTCCTCCTGAACGTACACAGGTACATTTTACAGCTGACGGAACTAGGCCACATTGCCACGGAACGCCTTCACCCTGAGTCGGTCTGACCACACAGTCGCGATTTCGCCCTCCAAAAGGCAAAAAGGCTCCATGCCACACACGCCTGCTAAGGCAAGGGTTTGTCGAGACTAGACTGGACGTCGTGCGCGTGCGCGCGAAAGAGAAACCTTTGTCTTTGAGTTTGACTTTGAGATAGCCAGATAAGGACTGTGTGGCCATGTTGACTGGCTTGAGTCAATGCAGCATGCACGGAATCACCACCATGCACAAAAAGGCTGTAGTGTATTGCCACTATTGCCAGTATGTAGACAAGCTCAAGCACATGACATTGACGCGGTGGCACCTCTGACAACAGTCATTTTCAGGATGACATAATCTATGAAACGCGAGTCTTCATTGACTTCAATCTCTTCATGCAGCCGTGGTATGGCTGTGGAAGTGTGGATTCGCCTCGTCCTTCCTGGCGACGGTTGTCTTTTAGCCTACTTTCACTTCACTTCACCTATGGCTAAGGTCCAGTAAGGACGGCCTTTACTGCCGATAAGTTTGTAGGGAGAGACAACATACACGTACGTATACAAAGTCATGTAATTGTCATGGTTCTCGCCAAAGCGACAGAGCCGGGGCTGTGCCCTCCTTCACTTTTGACCCCCCCCCCCCCCTTGAGTCAGTGCATCCCATAATCATTACTCACCACCGATATGAGACCATCTCATTCTCATGGCCGGTTCAGTGGCCGATGAATAACATGTACATGTACATACACTGTACATGGAATGGATGTACATGTAGTTGGTCGGTTGCTTGCTGCAATGCTGGTGTTGTTGAACGTAGCGGCAAAATGGCGCCACAAAATTGAGGCAAAATCACAAAATGTTGGGCTCGATGAACGACGATGATCCCCCCCCCCCCCCTTCACCTTTGTTCTGGCTAGTAGTAGCCTACTACTAGTATCTAGTACTAGTAGTACTTATACATGCACATGTGCATGTATAAGTACTAGTAGTACTTATACATGCACATGTACATGTACATGACACATGTAAATAAGTATAACCCTGCATGTCATGTACATGTGACTGTCATCGTTTGTCTGCGTCGGCACAAGGTTTCCTGGAATGACATTACAATTTACATGTAGTTGTGTTGTGCAGACTCCGTTTTGTCAGTGCTCCACGGCCACAGTGTCATGTACATGTACGTTGCTTCCGCGATCCGCAACTTCGGCTCTTGGAGGCAATTTCATTGTTGGCTTTCTGATTGTGTGCAGTGTTTGCGAGCGCTATGCAAAACTCAGTGGACACAGACCTTATCAAATCCTGGCGTAAATTTTGGTATACAACCTTACAGTAGGGTATATTTTGGCCGAATGGCATACCCATGAGGGTCACGTGGATTGCCCATGCCCGAGTCCATGCAGGTCCATGTATTATTATATTTTTACACGTTGTAGGAATGGAGAGCGTACTAGTAGATTGATTTCAGGCAACGAACAGAACTAAAATAAATCAAAAACAAACAACAGGCGGAGGACATACTGTGTGCTGAGATTGAGAATAGTGCTCATGACTGCAACTAGGGACTGAGTGAGGAAGTAGGAAAACGCTCCTTGTCAGACTGCAACCATAATACCGTATTTCCGCAAATAAAAGGCCGTCCTCGTTTACAACGCCTTCCTCGTATGTATAAGGCCGGGGCAGGGGGCGATTGAAAAAATAAAAGACCGTCTCCGATTAGAAGACCGGGCCTACTAAACGAGTCTTTGTTCTTTGGTGTTAAAAATAGAAGACCGTACTCAAACTGTGGGGAAAAATAGAAGACCGTGCTCAAACTGTGTAGAAGAAAATGGAAGAACGGGGGTAAAACTGTGTGGCGAGAAATAGAAGACCGGGGCCAAACTGGCACTTGTGCCAGTGGTTGTGAGACTTGCCCACTCACCCCCACCGTTAGGCGCTGCATCTGCCGCTAGGGTTTATCGGGTGTTAGCGGCCATCGTGAGTTCCCTTCGGGAACGGATACGATAATTTACTTTTACTTTTTTTAAACTGGGTTGAAAGAATAAAAGACCGTCCTCCAATACAAGACCTTCCTCGATTATGGCCGGGTTAGGACGAGATTGAAAAATAGTAGACCGGCCTACTATTTGTGGAAATACGGTAAACCACCGAGTGTATTCTCCGCCTCCTCAACTGTACACGCGTTGTGTACCAGTGGTGTACCAGGTGTACTGTGATCATGTAACATGGGCTTGGTGGCTGATGTACGAGCTCGTAGATCTGCATGATAGCGTACATCTACGTTCGTCCTAGTCTCAGTTAGTAATAGTAATTTTTTCTTCAGACTTTTCCCGTTTGTCTCTTTCCCTCAAAAGCAGTTAATAGTATATCATTGTCTTTCTTTATTATTTTCGAGCTGGGAATGTGAACATAGTAAAAAAAAAAAAAAAAAAAACACAACGCGCGTCCCCCGCGCCCGGCGCGGCTACAGTAGGCTACGTCTTTGTGGTCCACTTCACAACAATAACACACACAGAAGTCTCTGCTGTGGAGTGTGAGCACGGTGTGGCACGGTGGCTCGGCAATGGCTTTATTAGTGATATGACTGTACAGGTTCCTGCACGAGTACGAGGGCAGTACCGCGGAATCCAGCCCGCGCCGCGATAGCGGCAAGGGCTGGATGAACAGCGGTACTGGCCGAGTATGAGTGACTGGAACGTGTTTCCCGTGTGCACCCAAGCCAAATAAAGAGATACATGACAGACACACCTGCATTGTGTTTTGTGATTGTTTTCTGGTACAGTTTTTTGTAGTAGTCCATAGTGCTTTTTTTCTCGCGGTGCCATGCCTGCCATGCGCCATTGACATTGTCGACTGGGCATCGGGCATTCTGGCTGTTCTGTTCCTACGGATTTTTCCCACGTCTTGATCGGAAACCTCGGCAAATTGCGCGGATCCTGCAGGTTGCTGAGCATTGCGCGCTTTGGTTGAGGCTCATCCGGCTCGTCCAAGATCTCCTTCGCGAGCGACTCCGCAACTTTCAGTCTCTTCCTCAACTTTTCGGAGGAGCTCATTCAGATCGCCAATATCGTTCAACAAAGGGGCTTCTTTTCTCCCAGTTCCAGATCAAATGTTGGAGCGCCATGATGACAGTTGTGGTTCCAAACAGTCGCTCTTCTGCTTTAGTTATTTTATTAGTAACCAATGAAAGACCTTGAAGTAGAGAGTTAGTCCAGTGGCTACTGCCGACGGGCAGTGGAATCCGTTCCTGCCCGTCGTCAAGTGACGACGGGCAGTGGGATCCGTTCCTGTCCGTCGTCAAGTGACGACGGGCAGTGGAATCGTTCCTGCCCGTCGTCACTTGACGACGGGCAGTGGAATCCGTTCCTGCCCGTCGTCACTTGACGACGGGCAGTGGATCCAGTTCCATCACCTTTGAGCAGGCAGGACCGCGCTTTCCAGCCCGCGCTGTTTGATCTGTCATTGGTCAACTCCTCTGTTCATCCAGCCCTTGCCGCTATCGCGGCGCGGGCTGGATTCCGCGGTACTGCCCTCGTACTCGTGCAGGAACCTGTACCATCTCCTTCCTTTTTTTTTTTTTCTTCCTTGAATAATTGTACGCATAGCATGGTATGGTATGGTATTGATTTATTTGAATTCGGTATCTCAACAGTACATTGTACAACTTGGGAAGATCCGAATGACATAGATACATAAACATAAAAGTGGAGTAGGTGCTACAGCGGATCATTTTATCGCAGATTGTGGGACTAAACTAATACCAGTATGCAAGTACACAAGAAATAAAAGCTGAATAAATACGACTGCATGACATTGGAGAAAAGCACCAATTAGAGCAAAATAAAGTGACACATCACTCATCGAAAACATTTTCAAAAAGGAGCTGTTTTAACCGGGTACATTGTGGCCCGTCATTAAGAAGGCAGGCAAGATGGGCGTTAAATGCAGAAGACGTATTGCAAGACTTCATTTCGAAGGGCAGACATAGGGCCTGATAAGAAAAATTAGCACAAGACACTGTACTGCTGCTACTGTAGTCGCACAGCAAAACACACAGAAAACGACAAAATGTTACAATGAATGTAACAACACCCGTCCAAGCTAAAGGACCGACATCCCTGCCCCAGGACGGCATCTCGAAACCCCCACGCACTCACCACACGGTCATCATCCAGCTTCAGTTCAATCACTGTATTCTTCCCCTGCAGACTCAACCCCCCTGTCACTAGCCATACAATCTGAAGCTGTATGTAATTACCATACAATGGCCCACGACGCACACACCACCCCTATGTTTTTTAACTAAAAAAGAAAAGCAGTCGTAACTGCAACATGGCCAATAAGAAAAACCAATACGATATATCGATAAACACACACCCAGAAGTCAGGGGTGGGAGGGTGGGATACAAACTGCACCAACGAAAAGCCACTGCGAAGTGACAGGAATGCGGTCCAGCACAACATTTTTGCTGACGCAAAAAGTTGTGGGGAAATCCCAAAATCGGTGCGATTTTGCATGAGCCCAAATGTTCAAGTAATTAAGTTAGTTAGTTACCCACAAAGATCGAGTCAAAGACACAAGCTTTCCAACTCCCTCCTCGCGTTGGAAAGCGTACCAGTTGTCATGGTTGTTGTAGGCTCGCGCTGTGGCGTGGATCGTGTGCTACAACATAGGCTGCTACATGCTAGCGCATATCTGCTAGCAGTAGTAGAGTCACATGTCATGACTCATGACTAGACTGCATCATCTCTGCATGCTTGAGCTAGCTGAGCTTGAAAAGTTCAAAATCCACTGCACTGTTTGTAATCATTTGCACAGACCCTATTTATCTCCAAGATTAGCTATTGAGAGTATAGCTTCCTTGCGATGGTGCAGTGAAGTATGGATCCGGCAAGTGGTGTGAAACGAGAGGGGGATGATCAAGGCAAAGGGAAGAACGGGGAGCTCGCTAAGGTAAACGTATGAACAGTGAAATTGCATTCATCGCTTCAATTCACTGAATGGATGATTTGACGAATGGTGTTTGAAAGTATCAACGATGTGTGCTTTCATTATGAAATAAATTGTTGTAGTTTCAGGGTTTGCATTTATGTTTCATGCCTTTTCGTGTCATTATTATCACCCCGATCTTTCATGTCGTGCAATTTCGAGTAGAATTCAGAGCAGTGTCACTGTGTAGACCAGTGGTGTTAAAAATAGTTCTGAATGCGCAACTATGTTGCCATTCAACAATAATAATTATTATTATCCTATCGGCATTAGTAGCATGTGATGTGAAGGTAGATGACATGATCAAGTTGAATAAAAAAAAGAATGATGAATTGAACCCAATTTCAAAAAGGATTGAAGCCATTTTCAAAATATCCATGACTGTATCTTCGTTTTTGGCTCATCCTCCCACCTTCCATTCGAAACACATTGAAAACACAGATACATGGTGCGTTAGATTATGCTGTACAAGAACAAAAATGAAAGCTGGATCATCTGGAACAGCCTTAGGGGTTGTCGCAATAGTTTTTTGTCGTCCTTGAAACGAACATCATTCCTTTTGTACCCCCCCCCCCCCGAAATGAACGGAGCTTGCTCTGCTGGACGACGAAAATCGCATGTGCAGTGTCGGTTAACTTGCGATTTTGGCTCGAACGATGTCCGTTTCCGGGACAGCAAAGCAACTTTTGCAACGACCCCTTACAGGGCCGAACCGAATGCTCAGTAGCCGGCGGTGATCACCAAGATCACTCGGGTCACTTGATCAATTGCAGATCACTGTATCCCGTACTTGGCCATGCGTTCTGTTCTGTGGCTTGAACCTGAGTATAATGTACACCACACGCACCGCATTCTTACATACCGTAAACCTATCCATATTGGGAAAGCTAAATGGCGCAAAAGTCTAACTGCCCTGGCTGCTCCAGGTGCCAGGCAGGAGCAGAGTACATGTGGAGTGCAAGTACCCATGCCCGAACACGTGAAGCGCAGAGAAAAAGTAGATGGTCCTGAGCACACATGTGTGATAACCACCCACTTGCACACGACACAATGTACCGTAATGTCGCGTATTAACGCCGGGCTTATTCCTGTTGAAGCTGATGTCAGGGCCAGGCTTATATTCACATCAGGCTTCTATTCAAACCAGGTATTTCTATGTGTGTCAACATTAAAACCAGGCGTATGTGCTGGCAGTGTATCGTGAAATTCAGGCTTCTATTTGAGAAAGGCTTTAATACAAGACACTACGGTACACACGTGGGGCTGTTTGTGATAATAGTCATACTCATTACCAGGCTTTAACGTTACCTTCTTTCTCTTGTTCTGATTTAGAGTGGCGACGGTGACCATGACATGAAGTGAGTAGTACATTGACATCGTCTGAAAACAGTATATTCATTCCGTAGTCATTTGTTGCTAGACATCTGGTGATCGGTGAAAGAATACCGTCACTTTTCATACCTGTTGATTAGAAAATTCTTGTGCGTGTGTGCGTGCGTGTTTGTGTGTGTGTGTGTGTGTGTGTGTGTGTGTGTGTGTGTGTGTGTGTGTGTGTGTGTGTGTGTGTGTGTGCATGCCGGAGTATGTGGTGTGATGTGTGTGCGGGAAAAAAAATGAAAAGACCAAAAATAGGGATTCACTGGCCAGAAAAAGTCACTTCAAATAGCTGTATAGTGTAGACCAGGCTGAATAGTGACGGTCAATTCTTCAGCCTTGCAAGCTGTTGAATGGTGCAATCCCAGCACAAGTTGCTATGGCTTCTGCCGTAGCATTGCTATCATCGCCTCCGGCGATGGGCGTCAAAGGTCAAGTGTGTGTGTGTGTGTGTGTGTGTGTGTGTGTGTGTGTGTGTGTGTGTGTGTGTGTGTGTGTGTATGTGTGTGTGTGTGTGTGTGTGTGTGTGTGTCCAAAACAAGTATGAGAATAGTAAAAAATGTTAACCAACTGAGGAAACAAAACAATTTTAAAAGCCTTGTGATACTCCAGTCACCCTTAATTGGGCGGTTCCACGACCTCTAAAATATGCGTGACATTGTTCGAAGCAGTATTTGTCGTCACCCAGTGATAATGAAAAGGGCTGGCTGAGCTTCTGTGCAGTGCCATTAACAATAGGTCTTGCTAGGGTATTGCTTCATGCACACCGATTGGAATATCGGTGTCGGGTGTGAGGTTAGCTAAGGATGCACCTGCAGATGACTTCAGTTAGGCAAGCCATTTTGCAATGTGATAATGATGTTATGCAGACACCAAGCTGCTTTGACCAGCCCTGTTTGTGATAATGATGTTATTGTCCTTCTGTTGTTTCTTGTTAGTAATACCAAGAGTACATAGCGCTCACAGTGGGCTAATCCAGTGCTGTCCTGACAGAATTTCAAGTCGATGACTTTTAATGATACAGTGTGTGGTGTTCATTTGTATCCTGGACCAGTGGTGGACACATCGCCATTTGATTCTGTACAAATTAGTGCAATGAAACACGCTTGGTCCGGTGACACTGTTGTACAAAGTTCGGAAAGCACTCGTGCATGGAGGTAGCATCCAGTCTAACTGAGTCTCACGCAAACCGTGATTTTTATTCAAAGGAGGGAGCATTGCATCTATAATATGACGGCAAGTTGAAATTTTGTCGTGACAGCACTGCATGCGGGGAGTTGCACACTATGGGGGCCGGGGTTATGCACTCTTGGTATCACCGGTGTCAGATCTTTATCCTCTAAATGGCATTTTGTTGCTGTTCTTGCTGCTGCTTTTGCTGCTGCCATTGCTGCTTTTGCTTTTCTTTCTTCTTGTTTTGCTGTTGCTGCTATGGTTGTTGTCATCGTTGTTATTTTCTAGTTCTATATTGGAGGGTCAGCTTCTAAAGTTCACCAGCATTTTGAAAGGTGGCTTCTTACCCCGATGGTTCGTACTCGATCCAGGAAATGGCACGCTGACGTATTATTTGGTAAGCTCTACAAGTCTTTCTGTACTTGCCACTCCACAAGCTTGTGCAGCCTCTTTGAAGAATGTTGTCTGTTATCTGTTTCCGTAGTGTAGTGGTTATCACGTGTGCTTCACACGCACAAGGTCCCCGGTTCGATCCCGGGCGGGAACATTTGATTTTTTTGTCTACTATGCAAGGCTGTGTGTGCCCAGATCCACAGGACGCCTTAGAATCAGTCGATCATTTTTTGTTCACCTCGCGAGCTCGCTACCATGAGCTTGTTGACATAGAAAATGACGATCGCAAAGTCCCTCCAGAGTTCCTACTCGTCGTCCTTATAGGTTGGTTCACATATTGCCGGTGCACGCCGGGAGCCACTATCGTATACCAAAATCCGACTAGAATGGGGGCCAGTGTCCAGACTACATGTTGACGAAAGAAATGGCTATGTCAACCTCTTCACATTTAGCATTGTCCCTTACACTGCTGCTTTTTATGATCATTGTGTTGATATAGAGTCAAGAAGCTCTGAAGAAAAAGGCATCACGTGGTCAAGTCGGGCTGCCAGTAAGTGGTCGAACTTTGATCAGGGCAATTTTCAATAAGTGGACTTATTATTTACTGCACTGTTAGTGTTGTTGCAACTTGTTCGCATCAGCGGGTTACACGTTGGAGCTGGAGGTTCCTGCCAACTGACTAACATTTGACTGACTGACAACTGCCGTCTGGAGTACACCAGAAGGATGCTGATCCGTACACTCGGCAAACCTGCAAGAAAGCACCACTCCCTGCTTGATACGCTGTGTTCGGGGAATTCACGCCTCATCAGTTGAGCTTGAGTAGGCTAATGAAATTTGTGCTCCGAGAGCACTGCATTATGGAGTGCTCTCCGGGCCAACACATCACTACAATAGGGATACCAACTTACCGTGATGCTCATTTCCCAGAGCGACAAACACCTCGTGAGCACCAGGCAGCAGTGTGAGTCAGGCTCGCACAAATACAGACTCTGCGGGTTGTTGACCATTTGCAACGCCGTCTCCTCTGATCATCTAGTAGCACGCCCGTGTGGGAGACATCAAAACGAACTGATATGTTGCGACTTCGGTCCAAAAGTAGTCCAAATCATCAGCTGCGGCAGGACATAGCAGACACTTACTTATGCGCCGCCTAGAGTACATAGCCCTAAGAGTATGCAACTGTGCATATGGGGTCTGGCGTAGCGGGCTGCCCACATTACGTAGCCTGAACTGGTGAATCAGCTGCGCCATTGCGTCATTATTGATCTGCTACAGTTTCCTGCTTCCAAGTCCGCTTTTCTCGAAGAGCTCGGATGGTCCTTTGAGGATGCGTCTCGCACAGCCATTGCATTTGAATTTACCGTGTTGCGCATGAAATCGTTGCTGCTTAACCATAGGAGAACTCGAATCCAAGCAGCTTGATGGTCATTTCACTACGTAATGAAGGCAGCGCCACCCAGAGCACCCAGAGCTTGGAGATCAGTGTTGCACACTCTTATAGTTATGGTCTCTAGTGCCACGACATAGAAAAGCACAAACATGCCTAAAAGAGTGCACACACAGCCACAAACATACCCATCCACTCACATCCACACAAACACATGTGTATCCCACTCAAACACACATGCTTGTGTTCACTCACACGCGGACACCCACTCATTCCCACACGCATCCGCACTTGCAGGTTCTGAGAGTTTCATCTTCGTCCGCATTTCTATAAGAACGAAGTGACGCTTTGAGTAAAACATTTCGCACTAATCCCTATCTAGTAGGGTACACTCCATCAATTTCAAGGTATGTGCAGGAGTTTGATTGGGAATGTGACGAAGGGAGTGTCTCAGCTTCCTGGAACCAACACCATTCGACTCAGTGAACAGAAGACTACAAAATTAATAGTGAAGTTTGTTCTAGATTCCGTCTCACTGTCTCTATCGCCCCCCCCCCCCTTCTCTCTCTCTCTCTCTCTCTTTCTTTCTCTCTTTCTCTCTCTCTCTCTCTCTCTCTCTCTCTCTCTCTCTCTCTCTCTCTCTCTCTCTCTCTCTCTCTCTCTCTCTCTCTCTCTCTCTCTCTCTCTCTCTCTCTCTCTCTCTCTCTCTCTCTCTCTCTCTCTCTCTCTCTCTCTCTCTCTCTCTCCCTCTCTCTCTCTCTCTCTCTCTCTCTCTCTCTCTCTCTCTCTCTCTCTCTCTCTCTCTCTCTCTCTTGTCTGTATAAATGTAAACTACACTCTCACTCACTCATTCACTCACTGGTTTGTTTCCTCTTCATATTTTATAGGGAGCACAGGTGTGTCCCTCAGAGGAGGACTCACAGACATTTTCTGTCAATGCTGCTAATGGTGAAATCTTCAAGCTGAAAGGTCAGTATGCAGCACAGTAACATGTTCTTGTCTACGGTTTAGTACACGTAAGCCTAATTGGCGTTGTGAGGCACCGCGACAGTGGCCAAAATATAGCCCTACCTTATAGGAGCAATGCAGGCAGACATCAGAATCGTTCACATCAATAGCCAGAACTGAACCTCAAGGAAAGAAAGATGTTTCTACCTTCTTTTTTCGTCTTTAGGCATGAAACGAGGCCAAAGCATCATGGCCCTGGGCATGATGGTGTACTTTTTGTTTGCGATGACTGGACGTGGGTGAAACTGTGAAACTTGAATTGAAGGTGCCCAAAATTGTCCCGGAGTACAGCGTGACGCCACGCCAGACTTGACCTCCGCTTGTTTATTTGTCGTCAAAAACAAAGTCAAGCCCGTGTGCTGGCTGCTCGAGCTAGCTGTTCCGATGTGTGGTGCACGCGTCCCTTGTGAACTAAGACAGCAGAGCTGCACAAGTGGGTACGCCGTACAGAAGGGGAACACCAACAAGGGAGAGATCCATGTGTAGCTGCTCAGCCAAATGAACAGCATTCAAGTTTCACCTGTTTGACTTCTTCCACGAGGATCATTTACAAGTACGAGGTATGTTTGTCGCACTCACGGCGAACAAATCTCCTTCCACTCCTTCGTAATTGCAACACGAAAAAAACGAAGATAGAGCCTCGCGGAGAAAGTACCGATACGACAAAAGGCTGTTGGCTTTGTTTGTTTTCTCCCCTTTTGGCGTTCTGATTGTGTACGACGTACACATCAGTGCAGCTCTGCAGTCCGAGTTCACACGGCACGCGGGCACCATACATCGGATCAGCTGGCACGACTAGCACAGCACACTGCCTTGACTTCCATACCTGCCAAGCATCTCGATTTTTTCAGGATTATCCTGCATTTTTGGATGAACTCCCGCGATCTCGAAATTCCTGTCGATTATCCCGAAAATCACTGTACAAGAAACAAGTCTTTATATTGTACTTGGAGAACTTCAGGTGACTTGTCTAGTCGTCCTTATTGATTCTGTACGGCCATAGCTGTAGTACCAATGGATCTACTAGTACTCCTTCCATGAACAGTCCCTGAAAAACCTCCGTTTTGAGTTTGAGTCTTGAACATTCGTAAAATTTAATGTGATCATCGCCACGCCATCGTCTATGATCACGAAATGTTGGTGCCATCATTTTAAGAGAAGTTGGAAAAATATTACATATCCCGAAAAACCAAGGTGAATCCCGGGATTTTACCCTAGCGATCCAGAAAAAGCACCCTCAGTACTTGGCAGGTATGGACTTCGTATTTGATGACGACTTTACGAGTGTAGTTCAAGTCTGGTGTTACGTCATGCTGTACTTCAGGACAATTTTGGGGACTTTCAATATAATTGCCTTTGTTGTTGACTGCTCTGTTGGGTGCTACAGCACATGATGCCAAGGAGAGGCAGCTATGGGTGTCGCACCTCCGACATGTCGTTGAATCCCACGCACCCAAAAGATCCATGTCGACTTCGGTATGTTGTTATTTTGTTTCTTCCTGCTGCTGCTGCTGCTGCAGCAGCTACTGTAGTAGTTCAGCTGTTCTAGGCCTCTGCCACGAGACGTACAGTAAACTGTATGCCAAATGTCGTGTAACGATGCATGCTTGATGGGCTGTTGCAGGATAGCAGCTTTAAGTTGATACATGCAGCAACATTAGAATGTGTGCAATGTGTATGCTATTGCTCCTCACCTCTGCAAGAAAACATCTCCAAGGTGAATGACTGTACTGCTTGGGACCTGGTAGCGGTATGCGATTGGCCTGCAATTATTGAAGAAATCTCAAAGTACACACCGCACACATTTAGATTATTCCATGATGGGTGTGTGTGTGTGTGTGTGTGTGTTTGCGCGCACGTGTATGTGCGTGTGTATCTGTATCTGTGTACTGCAGGGTGCTCGAACCAGTGGCCACATAGCTGCCATGCGCACGGAGAGTGCCGGGAACAGTGTTTCACGATCTGGTGGGTTTTCTGATAGCAGGCGTGTAGCACCGCCGTTGGCGGTGGTCCGGCGATGGGGGGTCCGGGGGATCTCCCCCCTGAATTTTTTTGAAATTAGGGTGCAAAATCCTGCATTCTGGGCACTTTTGGCGTGGTAGGGCGAAAAGGTGATCCGGCCAAAGCCGGACCGGCTGCTACGCCCCTGGATAGACATTACGTCTGCTGCTGCCCGTTGTCTCATTTTGTTGTTGCTGCTACTAACCCTCCTACATGTCTACTCTCGTCAGTTGACAACCCCGGGGATTTCAAAATGCTTGTCTTATAGCCAGTATTATCTACTATCCGGACTTGCATGTGCGACTTTCAGGCATCAGGGAATTTTGTTCGTTGGCTGCTAATGAGGTTGTAACCGATGTCATACTAACAAGGGTAGACCTGTACATGTACTGGTACTGCTACCTGTACTGGTGCCTGTACTGGTACTGTTGCATGTACTGGTACTGCTACATGTACTGGTACTGCTACCTGTACTGGTGCCTGTACTGGTACTGTTGCATGACACTGCTGCCATTATGGTGTACACTACTGTAAAGTGAGAAACTTTCGCTAGAGATTTAGTTCGCTGTTTTCGCCACCATCATGTATTGGTGAGGTAAGTCGCCGCAAACTGCTCTGTGCACTGACTGTGGACCACACATGAGCCAACTTGGGAGGTGGGATCGTGAAAGCTTCTCATCGTGAACCAGTGCAATTCTTCAGAACACCGAAATGATTTTGCATGCGGTGAAAGCTTCTCACATTGCAACATACAGATGTGTCTGTAATTGCATATTCACACCATGTGACTCCTGAGTCCTAACGTTAACCTAGTCAGCTGCAAGATCTAAGCCCTAGCGTGGTTGGGATGCATAACATGATCCGTGCTGCCACCCGACTCTGACTGCTAGGTGCACTCAGTAGAGGCAATCTTTCTAACATATCAGAACTTTCCAGTTCTGCCCGCCAGCTGGCATGCTTCCATCCAGAGTATGTGCAGACTGCTATTACAAATTTTGATGGATGGGCCCCCTTTTAGTGCCCTCATTTCCATTAGGGTTCCTCAACTCAAACACTCACTCGTATGCAGTCTTTGGTGCATACATGTACGTCGCTTGAAATGTTCATTGAATTGTCGGGCATGGCGCATCATCAGGGTGAAACAGAGCACTTGGAAAAGCTCATTTTGTTACAAGGCTATGAATAAAACAAATGATGCCGACATAGTACCGTGATGAACAAATGAAATAGAAAATTCATTTCTATAGGCCAAACTTTTGATGTTTTCTTTGTTGATGTGTTCTCTTGTATTGGTACCCAGCAACTATGAGTGGGCAAGGATCTCGCTCACGCACCCAGCCAGATGGAGCAGTTGGTGCTGTCACGTCTGCACCATCCATTGGCGACCGTGAGCGGAAGAAGTCGTCCAAATCACGGGAAACCTCCCCGCATGCGTCCATGAGCAAGAAGCGGAACTGGGATTTCAAGAAGGTACGAACTTGTATGCATTTGATTACCTTGAATTTTACTTGTCATCCTTCCCGCATGCAACAAGTCTACAATACAGGGGCAGGGTAACCAACTGTTTCAGTGGCCACCAACCCATGTTTGCTGGCCAGGAGGTCATGTGTACCCCCCCCCCCCCCCCCATATCTCACACAAAGTATGAATGTTTATGGTGTAACTGCTTCCGTCGGTCTTGCATGACAATTTTACGTCAGCTTCGTCGTGCCAATGTGGCCTCAGTGTTGGTCGTGGGCTTTTACGAGATTGATTTTAGTTACAAAGATCTGAATCGCGATAAGGAGTAATGCTGTCTTTTTAAGGATGGAGTGGGGGTGGGGGCAATGTTGCTGCATAAGAATCACACCACCATGCAACATGAGAGCCGGTCGCTATTTGCCCACGGTATGCCGTACAAACCCACCGAAGAGTGAATCCGGAATTGGTTATTTTACGTGAAATTATGACTACCCAGTCATGTTTGATTTCAGCGCTTTCAAGTCGTATGGATAGGGCATTCTGAAATATGATGTGAGATCGTCTTGGGATGATCTCATGATTCTTTGTTTACCATCACATGGTGTAAATTGCATCGCAGCTCAAAGAAACTGCTTCTTCACAAAACGAATTGGGACGGACCCTTGCCGCGCTTCAACATTTAAAAAAAAGAAAAGGCCCAACCCTGCCCTGCCAGTTACGTGGACTTACGGGGGTCGCCATAGCAAATAATAATAATGGAAAACCCAAGATCAAACATGCTGCACATGTTTCTCAAAACAGAGTTTGGAGAGTGAAGATGTATGGATATGCTGCACATGTAATTGAAAAAAAAGACTAGAGTTTTTGTTGTGCTAAAGGGCAAGGACTTGCTTTCAAAGTCTAGTTGTAGCTGATGGGTTTATTTGGCCAGATTAGTGCAATCCTAAATATACAGAAGTTCACCCAATAATGAGAACTTCACAACAGAAGACTTTGTTATCGGGACCCTTTCTAAAAATGCACCTAACATGCTTATATTATACCACCCACTGCTTTAACTGACCACTGCTCAGCTGTCATCAACTCACTCAACTTCGTCTTCAGTCACATCGTTGCCTGCAGCAGCCATGCCAGATGACATGGGTGCACTCCAGCCTATTCACCAGGCATGCGCTCTGGCCAGCCAGCAGGAGCAAGAGCTGCGTGCGCTGCTTGAACAGAATGTCAAGGCACTGCGCAAGTTTGGTGCCACGGACGTTCACTCCGACCCGGTGAGTGTTTGCGTCGACAATGCTGCTTGATTAGAAGCCTGGTTTGATTGAAAGCAAGGTCTGAACATTATCACTGCTACGTTATTATTTTTTAAGTTGTTCGCTTATCAGCGTCTTTTAGCAATTTTTTCCGTAGTGACCGAATTCCGAGTTGACATACTGATGTAGTAGCACTGCAGAAAGCATGAAACTTTTGTGGATCCAGTTCCAGTAGGTAACCAGCTGGGTGCATACGGGCTCAGCACCTCACATATTGTCACTAACAGTTATTAGGCCACACGTTTTTATTTCTATGTTTCTCGTCACCCGCGCGCATACGATTCAGGAGTCTGGAGGAAAAAAAGAAAAAAAACTGTGCTGCATTGACTGCATGTGGGGACCAGCAAACTCAAGCACATGTACATAATGTGACCTGGCCTGCGCGACACATGATGCGAGGTCGGCATTGTTTGTGCACAATCTAGCTGCACATGCACAGATTGTAACAGAAGCTCCTAACACATACTACAGTTATAGTTGTTAACTATGGATGCTATTTTGCATGGTGCATTCGTAGATTTTAGTGTGAACAACGGTCTAATAAACTTTTTTTTATTTTTCGGTCATTTTTTTCCACCTCTCGCATACGTTTTTAGATTTTCAGGTGACGAGAAACATAGAAATAAAAACGTGTGGCCTTGTTGTGACCTTGCACGATTTCTGCTGTCTGGCGGAATTTCTTGCAAATTTGACTGTGCATGATTGTACTCCATGTTTGATATCTACTCGGTACGTGTTTAGTCGGATTTGTGTGTTATTCCCGTATTGTTACTCACAATGTGTGAGTATGATGCAGGTCATTAGTAAACGGGAGCGCCATTCTGAAACATGTGTGCTTCAGCAGCATCTGATAGTGTACCTGGATTTGTTTGCATGCGCGCTCTTCTGCCACTACAGAATGTTTTGCTGATGAAAGCGACGGCTCAAGTAAGTTCATGTAGTTTGTGTGTGTATGTGAATGGTCGCGAACACAACCTACTCTCCATCGTGTTGAAGCTGCCATACTCCTGCCAGTGACGGTCTACCAAATTGGACCCATCCTTCTCTACTGTAGGTCGATCTTTTTCCCTGTAAAATCTCTGGGTGAGTAATTAATGTTTGTGTACTGCATGGGCAGCTTGCATTGCCAAAAGTGCATTATCCCACGAGTGTGCAGCTCCAGTATCCGTGCCACGTGAACGGCCAAGATGCGTAGGACACGCGTCAGCATCAGCTCGAAAGTGTGTGCGACATGCACACTGTATGTATAGAGCGCATGCCCTGTAAATAATTGGCACTACGTTCATATGTGCCGCCCGGCCTGAGTATCCTATACAATGTATAGGATACTCAGGTTAAGTCCCATACCATCTCGTGAATAGTCACCGAGGTAAACAGCTTAGAACAAATATGGTGAGGGTCCTGAGCTGCAGCTCAGTTGGTCAGCGGGTAGTTTTTTTTCTTTTTCTTGAGTCCAGCAGCATGGAAACCAATAGAAGATAACTATAGTGTAAGACACCACTGTAAACTGTGTTGGACTTACCCACAGCAGAATTTTCTATTACATGTTCTGGCAGAAGTATGACCAAGTACGGGTACGTAGAGCCTTCCGCCATGCGTCTTCAGTGAGTTCATGTGATTCAGGGTGCTAGATGTAGATCTACCATGCGTTGTTTTACGTTTACATGTAACGTTTTGGGACTGTCAAACTCTGACAATATAGTTCTCACGGTCATCAGTATGCTGAGTGGCCGACACGTTCCACGGTAGATGAACAGATCGCTAAGCTGTGCCCTCTATAAGGCATTGTTATGGATCTGTAGCAGTGTCAGGTCTGGGTGTTGGTAAAGAAGACGAGTGTGTGTGTATGTGTGTGTTTTGAGTCTCTCTCCCCTCTCCCGGGGAGACCCACGTGACCAGTTTTGGCAGTGAGCAACAAGTACAAGTGTGTGTGTGTGTGTGCATGTGACTGACAGCTAGCAGTCAACGAAACATGCCTTGCAGTGCCATGATTGCATTATCACGGGATGCAGCTGTGCCAGTGCTATTACGCCCATACCCGGCAGGCACGCTTGACAAGCCAGCGCATGTCAAGTTATTTGTCAAGTCGTTTGTCCCTTGTGCCGGTGCTCGGCTGAATGCATGCGTGTGTGGGCCCTGCATGGCTCATATACATACTGTCCGTGGTATGTGTTGACATGCAATGCCAGGGGACAGGGTGCGTCAGTCTGACGATTACCAGCACCAGGTGTGGTTTATTCATTTGTCACTTCATTGGTAAAATAAAGTACAATGATTTAAACTGGCTGTTCCAGTTTAGCGCCCTGTAGTATACCGTGATCAATAACCACTGTGACTGAGCCATCTCAACCAGTGAATGCAGCCAGCCATCTACAGGCGTGCTCGTGAAATTCATACTTACGAGTAAGCCACCGTTGGGATCAGCCCCAGCTCTAGTACAAATACAAATACTGAGTTGCATACTGGTGCAGCGCTCTGACAATTTCGTTTTCTTTCATGGTGTGCAACAGTACACCCAGGGAATACGTTACTCCAGAACAGAGCCTGGACCCTGAAGGCACTGTAAACTAGTGTAAAGGTTACAATGCCATCTTTCACTTAGTCATTGTGCTGAACAGTTCAGTTGCATACTTGCAATTGAATCATGATGTACACATGTAGCCATACGGTCTAAAAAAACCTCTTCCAAATTCACATTGTCCTTTCTCCCAATCCTCGCAACTACAAAAAGTAAGTTATAAGACTTCATGTGAGCCCGACCAAAAGGGAGGATTTAAAAGATGACAGTATATGTACATGTAGATAACCATTCCCTCACAGTTGACAACCGACATGCTTGCCAACTGACTGTAACTTGCCCCTGTTCACTATTGATGCGCATGACGCACAATTGATACCCGCCCTTGTCACCTACAGTGCATTTCTAAAGCATAGACCACCAGACCGTTTCGAACACTCTAAATGTACTTCAAATTTGTCGAGGTTTCGGACAAAATCTTGAGCCAATTTGAGGACTCTTCTCAGACAGTTGTTGCAGTATCTCTCATAGTTTCGAAAACAAACATCCGTTGTCCGAAAATGATTTTATATGTACCTGAAACATTAGACGTGGGGCAAACGGACCCTTCATATGGTTTGTACTTGTGAAACGCACTGTAGAGCTCTTTCTACATCCAAGGCACACCATCAAGCATACTATTGAGTTCAGCAGCAGCATGCGTAAGACGAAATTGGCAGCTTAAAAATAAACACCTTTCAAATGTTGTTTTTAGGCAATGGAACATCTTGACAGTCTGTGCTACATGCAGACTCATGACTGTGATGCACTGGCAAGTAATAATATCGTAAAGTACCGCCAGAGCGCCCCACCATCTCATCCTTTCGTGGTCGTAGCGTGGAGGTGGTCTGCTGTCTGTAGGTCATACGACATGAACCTTGTATACATATTGCACGGTTTGCAGTCAATCCGTACCTTCGAGTGGACACAAGCTCCACACAAAAACCTGCCAAGTGTGACCTTAGTACACTAAGATTCTCACATCGTACACACTTCGTTGCACTCTGCCATACGATTTTCCTTTCTCTGGCTGTAAAATCAAGGTGGGGCGCTCTGGCGGTACTTTACGGTAGTAGTATGTTCGGGCTACGCTGCTACATTCAACTGGCCAGTGACACGAATCAGATCAAAATGGGGGATACATGTACTAAAAGATTGCCTGACACCCATAAGCGCGTGTATTTTCATATGCACTTCCGAACTTTGGTACGGCGTGACATCTTGCAGGCAGCCTCTTGTGTCAGACCCGAGGCTTGTCTCAGCAGTGCAGGAACTGAGGAAGGAAGTACATATGGGCTTCCATTGTTGTGTGCTATGCATCGCTGCTCTTCTATACCCAGGTTTCCCTGCAGCTAGCTACTGCATAAACAGCGTGATGCCCATCATGCTCTCAGTTGTACTGCAGTACGCACATAGTCATTAGTCCCATGGATATGGCCATGGGCACATACATGCAGTATTGTACATGTATGCACACAAAGCAATCGTTCTAAAGAGAGTGCCTGTGCCTCATTATGCATCAATCTTTGTAACGTTACACGGCTCACTGTTGCTGAGTGCCCCTACTGTAGCTGTAGGCACAATTCTGAACTAACTTTCCAGACGAAACACTTCCCGAGGCATGTCCAGAGGAATGATACGTACATGAATCAAAATAATTCCACAGTTTCATCCGACACACACAGGTAGGAACGATATGTAACATCCACACTATCAAAATTTAATGTGCACTGATAATAATGATTCATGTGCATGTCAACCCCTCTTTTACTACTGAGTGTAGTGTAGGCCCACAAACGTGGCCCTTCAACACACACGCAGAGTTACAAAATATTTCCCTCCACTGACATTGTGCAACACACCACACTTCATTGTACAAGCTCCATGGACAACTTCCTGTGTGATGAATTGTCAAGCAAGAAGCCAATTCACCAAAGTACACCTTTAACCTAGAACGTACTCCACGTTGCAAATCAAACTACCAACGAGCTAACTCAGCCTTTCCAGTCTTGAGAGAAGTCCCTTGTATCACATGCTATTATTTCGGTCCACTAACTGCCATTGTCATGTATCACATCACCTCTCGCTCTACTCACGTCTGCCAGCGCAGTGGATCACTTTTGTATGTTCTATCAAAACGGGATCTCGTTCGTCGAGTCCAAAGTGTCAGCCGAAGAGCCTGAAGCAGCTCCAGGCAGAAAGGAGACAGTAGGAGGTCGAATTTGCGTTCAGAAGCCACAGTGGGCCACTACGTCAACTAGTTCACTTGGGCACTGGACAGCAGCAAAGGCCAGGCTTCATACGCCGACGTACATCTACAAGTGTATGTTTAGGTGACGCTCTTGTTAGGCTTCTGTCTCTGAGAGGGCAGCCATTATTCAAAGCTTTGAACGACTCTGTTAGGTTCTTGATCTTCTGCAAGAAAGTGCCAAAACTGTAGTTGTAGTACTTTTGAATCTTTTGACCTTCGCTTTATTTGTTGATGTCGACAAGTCAGCCACTGCATTTGCGAGTCCAGCAACTCCTTGTTTGTTTCTTGCGAATCAATCTCCAACACCGCTGTACCGACCGGAATGTGCCTTCATTTTGGAAAACTCCGTGCAAATCTTTGTGAAAGCTAGCAAAACCCTCTTGGAAACCTAGGAGTTTAGATTTTGCGCTTGCTTCACAAGGCAGTTTCACTACTGTTTGTGGATTTGCCCATGTGACCGTTGTGTGTAATCCCGCTTTTGCGCATGCGTACTGGCGCAAAACTGCCAAGTTGATGCAGCATCAGGCTTGTCGTGGCCTACCTCTGCATGAAGTGACACTTTCTTGCTGTATGTAGTCTTTCAACATTGCTGAAGAACGTGGGAAGGAATATCTGTTGCATTCACTCGCCCGATGTTGTAGTTCCTATTTCATTAGCTTCGCACTATGGCGAATATGTCCAATGTCCGGAGAGAGGCGATCAAGCGTTGGACTGATAATTATAGCTCTGACAGCTCGTCGATCAAACCAGTGAACTCGAATAAATCCAATTCTGATCGCAAGAGTGTAGCCTTCCCTTCAGGTGTTGTGTTCCTGGCTGCTAGTCAGAGTGGTGACATCGAGGAGACTGTCTATTTGCTCAAAAATGGTGCTGATCCGAATAGCAGTACTGCTGATGGACTCACGGCACACCATCAGTGTTGTATAGATGGAAATTTAGAGATGTTGCGCTCCCTTGTTGAGCATGGAGCTGATGTAAATGCTAGAGACAACGAAGGTTGGACGCCACTTCATGCAGCAGCAAGCTGTGATCAGTCCGAAATTGTAACTTTTCTTATCGAACATAGTGCTGACATAACGGCCGCCAATGCCGATGGCCAGATTCCGCAAGATTTATGTGACGACGATAACGAGTGTCTAGTTCTGCTTCAAAACGCCGTCCGAGACCGAAACATCGATCTGGACCATGCACGAAACGCCGAACACGAGTTGATGCTTGAGGATGCGAAGCGTGTTCGAGATAATGGAGTGTCACATTGTGCAGAACCTCTAAGATTTGGTGCGACTCCCCTTCATGTCGCTTGTGCCAAGGGTTATGACGATGTGGTCGAAATTTTGCTCGAGGCGGGCATGGACGTGAATCGGCGTGATGATGATGGCTGGACCCCGCTTCATGCAGCTGCTCACTGGAAACAAGAGCGAGCTTGTGAGCTTCTGGCGGACTATGATGCAGACTTCACTGCACTCTCCAATCTTGGCCAGACTTGTTTGGAAGTTGCAGATGCAGACCTCACAGACAGGCTTGAAGAGCTGAAGGAAGCCCAAAGTAAACGTGCTCCACGTCCTAAGAAAGCAATGGCAACACCAGCAGCTGAGCCAGCAGTAGTGGACTTATTAGAGAGATCTGGAAGCAGTGCTGGAACTAGTCCAACGCTGGCAGGGAGAAGGGTCGTTCCACCAGAGGTTACTCCCGTTACAACGGCTCAATCCACACCCCCGTCTAGTACTGTGAAAGCTGCATTTGATCGTCGTCCCTCCGTTGAAGACCTTCGTGCAAAGTTCGACTCGTCTAACAAGAATGTTGCTTCAGCCCCAGCCTCAGCCACAGGTGCTATTCCTGTGTTACAGAGTGGCGAGCAGCCTAAGCTTAACCGATCACCATCTTTAACGTCGCAAGTGATAGTTCCTCCGGATTACTCTACAAATGAACCCGAGACTAAGCGGCGCCAAAAGGCGCGACGTAGCAGAGAAACCCGGCGTGTAACGCAGCATGTACGTATCGAAGACCTTCACGCAGCAGCGGGTGGTGCAGCAGCGTCACCGGATGCAATCTCGGACGAGGATGGGGTAAGTCGTGATGGTGATGGAATACCGTCAGAACAAACAGCGCCTGAGAATGATGAGCATGTGGAAGCCGTTGAAGGAAGCCCTGCCGACACAACTGCTCCTACTACAAATAACACAAGTGGAAGTAGCTCAACGGCTGCGCGCATCAGTCAACTGAGCAAAGACTCAAAGAACAAGCGGCGGCCTACAAGACGTTCACGTGCGGAGCGGCGGCAAACTGGTGGTATTACTCCTGCGGATCTAGCCGGTTGGGAACATTCTGCAAGTGAAGGTGAAGTGGAAACGGAGGGTGAGACTCCCGAGACTCCTGAAGTGGAAACAACACGATCCAGAAGATCAGCAGCAATATCTGTTGCTGAATCCAGTGAGGAGCAATCCCAGTCCACCGATTATTGTGTGTAAGTACATTATTGTGCATGTTTGGTCAGCTCTGTCTTTGGTTGCTTTTGACACGCCATTGGTTGTGTGTTGCATAGTGTCAACGGCGGACTTGTGCATGTTTGTTCTGTTCATAGTTCGTAGTTTTTGTGTGCACTGTTTGCTTTCGGAGCCACTGCGAAGATTGTAATGGGATCAGTGGGGTGGCATACACTTCTTTTGGTGAGGATGGGCTTGGTCGTAACGCCAGGCGGTGAGACTGTCACTGAGAGTGTACCGAGTAGTAGCCCTGTTTAGCACTTTGTTGTAAATAAACTGTGTTTGCTCCTCTCACCTAATTAAGTTTTGTAGTTGTACTACTGTGTGTGGTGTACATGCTTTGTGCCCTGTATTTGCACATCCGAAGGCCTTTCGCACATTACGGTGGAACGTTTTAGTCATGGTGTCTTGCAGCACACCAGGGGAGTGGGGCCGAGCTGTTTTGTGCCAAGTGCTGTCTGCTTCTTTGTGTCACTTGTCTTACTAGTCTTGCCCTGGCCTTGTTCACTGACTGCCCTCACTGGGTCCATGTTCTATGTGCATCTACAGTAGTGACAATGTAGGAACAGTACTCCTACATTTCTTGATCAGTCCCTGGAGAAATCACTCTAGTAGATGTTGTAGGCTTCCGAAGTCACTACCGTATTTTCCGGAGTATAGTGCGCACTTTAGATGTGCTATTTTAGGCCCTAAATCGCAGGTGCGCACTATGCTCCGAATATGAAATGCATGTACTTCAATGAAGATTGAAGTGCGCACCCCCAATGAAGATTGGGGGTGCGCACTATACTCTGAAAAATACGGTAGTAAAAAGTACTCATGTTCGCGTTACCACCGGCTATACAGTTATGTTGAGAAACTAAACCAACTTGGAAGTTTCGCTTGTGCCAGGCCACCACCATGCCTGTTACGAGTTGCAATTGGTATTTGTCACCCTTAGCGAAGTGCGTTATTCTCTAAATGATAGTGTGGCACTGGTAAAATACCGGGATTCGAGTTTGTTTCGCAAGTTGCATATCTACTCAATGCTAGTTTAGCACAGTGTGGAGTACACTCTATGCCGTAATCACATGCACTTTGCGTGACATTTTACATCACACCAGTATCGTACACATTGATATCATGCTTTCTGGTGAACGAGTTGCGCACTAAACGTAGCTTTTTCCGCGACAGCTTAAATGTATGTCGGCACCATAGAAAATAGCGCCACCATTCTTTGCTAAGGGTGTGAATTGTGAAGAGAGACTTCAGTAGACGTCTAGTGTTGTGAATATGTATGCTTTGAAGGATGAGTTTGTGGAAATTGTTAGAAGGAGGGCTACATGTATGATGGTGTTGGCTGATATTCTTGGATACGTGTTTGTTTTTGTTTGGAGTAGGAGTAGGACTTGTTGCTATCCACAGTTTCTATGCTTCTTGTGTATATGAAGAAATTGTATCGCCTTGATTTATTTGTTCTGGCCTTGTTTCTCTTTTTTTTAATCTTTTGTGTGAATTGTTGTGTGTGCGCTTGTGTTTTAGTGGCAGTGGCCATCCTTCGTTGAGTCTCTTGTCAAACAACTTCAATCTTCCATTCTTTCCCCTGTTGTGCCCAGGTGTTCGGCGCGCCTGCTAACATTAGAGAAGCAGCTCGAGTCAATGTATGAGACATTTGACAAGGATCGGAATCGTGTTGGTGCATTAGAGAAGGAGCTAAAGCAGGTGCGCGAAGAGAACCGAGCATTGATACGTGTCATTGCCAAGCTGAGTCGAGCATGATTGTTGTCCTTACCCTATCTTCCCTTTGTGTTCACCTTTGCCTACTAGTGTCTCCCTTTTGTTGTCTTGTCTGAACGCATTTTTACAACTTTAATTGAGCATAACAGAAGATGGATATATTATTATTATTATATTAATATTATTAATATGTTATTGTACCGCGCAACCTTCTTTTTTTCTGTCCGATTTTCGTTTTGCTGTCTATTATTCTCTCGCTTTCTTTCCTTCTGTTTTTGAGTGCTGGTAGCCTGCTTGGAACATTTATAGACCTTTGTACATACTGTACTGTATTTTCTTTGCCCTGTTGCACTTGAGAAGCTAGAAACTTCTGAAATATATTACCGGTATTGTGCATAAATTGTGCATCAAACATCAAGTCTTCCCTTGTGTGTTCATGTACTATGGTGTGCGTATAGGTGCACTGCTATGCAGACTTTGTGTGAAGTGTGCATGAAACTTTGTGAAGCAGCTGCTTAGCTGCTGTGTCTGGGCCCCTGGCCTGCAGCTGTGTGTAAGCTGTGTGTAATGTTGCCGGTGAGTGATTGCTTACACGGCATTTGTGCTGTACAGTATCATTGTTCAGTGCACATGTCCCTTCTAGAGGTGTTCTCTGCAACTGCGTCTGCAGTTAGATTTTAGCTGTGTGCGTTCTTACCTGGCTTTGGTGTGGGTGCTTTTCTTTGTTGGCCTTTCACTCGTTCTAGTGTAAAGCCAGTTGTGGAGCACCTGTGGGCATTTGTGTGTAGCCTGCTTCCAAACCCTACAATTAGTTCAATGTCTGATTTCTTTCCCCTACATTCCATGGTATGGGACAGATAATCTGCGATGACCTTCATGACTAGCCATGGGGTGTAGATGTGTGGCACACGGATTGCATACAACCAAGTGTATGACTACTATGTGCATGTACATGTATATCCGGAGTGGGTGTCAAAGGAGTCGCGATCGAATGACAAGGTGTCTGGCAATGAAGAAAACAAAAAGTGAAGACTCTTGTTTGGCTGTCTCATGCTGGCATTTTGCAGGTGTGTGTATGTGTATGTATCATTGTATGACTAAGTGTATGAGTGTCTGTGTCTGAGAGACAGGAAATGAGCTGACCTTGACACATACTAGTGCAATTCATGTGCATACCCAGGGCCTGCCTAGATCCTGGCACATGACTGTGTCTTACTGTATTACAATGTTCTGCGGTGTACACGTGAATGTACATGTACCATATTTCCCCGATTGTAAAGCGCACTCGATTTTAAGTCGCACCCCCACTCTGAGGTTTGAACCGCATTGTTTCAATACATGCATATAAGTAGGATGTCACTCTTCTTTGCCCTTGAAGTTCAGTGTAAAAAGGTGCGATTTATTTTCGGGGAAATGCAGTACGTTAGTATGGTCATGCATTTGCATTGAGCCCAAGTGTATGGGCCTCTGTTGCTGGGGGTGTATTCGTTTACAGACGGGCAATCTCTGTACTCCGCGATCCACTGTACGGGTATTAGCCGTAACATCTCTGTAACCGTGTAGTCGTACACTCGGACGTCTCTTATCCGGGATTCTGGGCACTGCCTGTATCTCAGGTTTGCCCGTATCTCAGGGTAACTCATAATAATTATATCAGTTTTTGAGGAAGTTAATTTGGCACGTATTACACATGACCAGGATAATAAAGAATCCATGGATGAAAATGTGTGGATTACACAAGTTGGCAGTGACAAAATAAGCAATTGTGCATACGAAAAAAGGTTCAAAATCCCCAAATTCGAAGCATTTTGCCATAGGAACTCAAGCTGAAGGTGCCCGGTAGAGAGACGTGCCCGTATCCGAGGCGTCCGGATAAGAGATGTTTGAGTGCACCTGGTGAAATCTGACTTCATGAATTGTGAAAGCTTCACCAGGTCTGTGCAGTGACAGTGGGCCATGGTTCTGCTTTATTCGGTTATATCATCAGGACAAATTTCTCGTCTCCATGCCAACCGTGCACAAGACTCCTATAAATCTGTTAGTAGTAGCAAGAGTACATAACCCCCCAGAGTGTGCAACTCCCACATACCCTGTTGTCCCGACAGAATTTCAAGTTGACGTCATTATTTATGACGCAATGCTCCTTGCAGCAGTGATTTACAACATGTGTACGGGTGTCAACGCATCACACGTTTTTCTTTGCAATAATTTGTACAGGATCGATCGGCTTCGGTCAACCACAGGTTCCGGATTCGTCTGATAATCCGTGTACAGTGCGCATTGCATCATCAAAATGACGTCAACTTGAAATTCTGTCGGGACAGCACCCATAGTGGAGTTGCACACTCTGGGGGGTTATGTACTCTTGGTAGTAGGCTGAGAGTGTGCAGCTTGTGACTTTCTCCGCATGGGTGTCTGCCACAGTGCCAGGGCGAAACTCCTGGATTTCATCATAGTCGGTGCAGATATGCAGCGGGAAGTGGCGTAGTGTGTACACTTGAGCTGCAGTTGTGCGGCAGGAGACCTGTTTGTACTCACTACATCACTAAAATGATGTAATTTCAGAATTTCGCTGTGACAGCCCATTTGTGCTTCACACTCTGGGCTGCTATTGTCTAGTTGATAGGACAAATAATCCGTATTCCAACTCCACGGTTACCCAACTTCAGCATGATAGCATTCCCATTGGTTATGTCACTGGCAGGAGTATGTGATGTACTTCAGGCAGTCCCAGCATCTCCGAACTGAGCAGCAAACAAATGTATTCGAAAGTTTTATTTCTGTGATCTAGCGAACAGTGATTGACTCTGTTGACCAACTTCTAGTGTGCTGTGCTCTGTTGGCCGTACTTTATCCTTGCTTAGGACCTGTAAGATGTTGTGGCCTACATGCACTTGTGACCAGATGTGTACACGCTGTCTGCACGCATACATTGTATGCTTACAGTGTGTCTCATTGTTCACTTTCTCACTGCTCATGTGGGTGTGTGGGTGTATGCTCGTGTTTGTGCATGTGCGTATCTTGTCATGTGTGTCTGCTTTCCTCATAGGCCAATCTCACCGCGTTGCATCAATGTCTGTCATTACTTGTGGAATACCAGGTCTGCTTTTCACAGCTTGTATTATATTACAGTAGAACTTTCTCATCCGGGCACCAAAGGATCCCCCCCCCCCCCCCCCCCCAAACATATACATGTGCACATAGCGCACGCACACGCATGCACACACACAGTGACACACATACATACATGGAGACACTTGGAATTGAGTTTGCTACCAGGGAGTGAATCACAGTAGACAAATTGATCCAATCCGCAATGGGTATACAGTTAGCACAATACTGACTAAAGTGGTACTGACATTCAACGACCTGATTTTTAGCTTCATCACGTCCGCCAACAGCCTTCTAACTTGCAAGGTTCTAAGTTATGAAATTACATCACATACTGGGAAGGTAAATTAGAACCATAAGGGCTGGGTTCCGCTGCGGCTCCACTGCTCCGCGGCACGTCCTAAAGCTGCGGCTTTCAGCGGAGCAGCATAGTTCCATTGACACTCGACATTCGCGGGACCGCGATCGAGCTCGAGGTTTTTTTTTGATGACGTATTACCTGCCTGCGTGCGCGAAATCGAAAAAATCCAATTCCCACGTATAAAACAATGCAAAGTACAGGAAATAGGCCGAGCCGCGACTGCGGTGAACAGTTTTTGATCAACCCGCGACGCGAAAGCTGGTGGTGAGCCACGACATCGCTGCACCAGCTCGAGCCGCAGTCACTATGGTAATGATGACGTTTCATGCTGCAGATGACGTGCAGCGGAGCCGCAGTGGAAGCCAGCCCTAAGTTAGAATCTCAGAACCTTCGAAGCTGGAAGGCTGTTGGTTTCCGCATTCAAGGTGTGATGGAGTTAAGCATTAGGTCGTTGAATGTCAGTAACACCAAGAGTACATAACCCCCAAGAGTGTGCAACTCCAGCTATGGGGTCTGCGACGGCAGAACTTCACATCACGTGATGAACCCGTACACATTATTTGCACTCTGTGCATGATAGACACAGGGTTGTGCGCAGCCCTGCTTTGGGTACAACTCTCTTGTGGTCACTTTGCACTGTTTGCCAGCATAACCTTTTGAACCATGTCACGTGATGTGAAGTTCTGCCGTCGCAGCACAGCATATAATAGAGGTTGTGCAGGCAGTTGCACACTTTTGGGGGTTATGTACTGTTGGTAACACTTTAGTCAGTATTGTGCTAACAGTTGCATGTTCTGACTTATCAGTATCTTGCTAATTTCATTGTAGAACATCTACGGATAACATGCAAACCTTCTGTCCTTTCTTTTTAATTTTAATCCTTGGCTCTCCATTCGAGTCCATTTTTCTATTGCTTGATATTGTTCACCATGTGTTGCATCTTTCTTCTTGTTGACCTTGTCTTGCATCTGTCTAGCAACGATTGAAAGCAAAGGGCCTCACATTAGGTAAGAGTTTTAACATATGCTGTGTTTTGCAGATGGCTACTGCTCTTTTTGCTGCTGTTGCTACCACTGCTGCTACTGCCACTGCCACTGCTACTGGTGTCCCCCATCGCCTCATAATGGTCTTATATGGAGACAATGCCCATACAAAGTTCAATGTTCAAGCATGTCTCATCGTCGGGTGTAACTAATACTTCCACTCCCTTTCAACATGCATGGTGCGCTCTAGTGATGTATTGAACATATAATTATTACTGTGCAGGTATTGCCATTCTAAGCCCGTCTGTTTGTGTCCATTTTGCATATTGTTTATACTACAGATACCCAACATCTCGATCAGTAAGTACTGTAAAAGCAGAACTTTTCGGTGGTGTAATATTTTTGGTATTCTCCAAAATGGGCGGTTCGGTGGAGGGAAATTTTCGGTAAAACCCGTTTTCCAGGTACTACAAGACTTAGGGTGTCATCGATTGGCAAATCTGGATTGAGTGCGAGCAGGCGGTGTGGTCCGAGCAACGCTGGCCCAATCGAACAAAACAAGGGTGTAGTACGCAAAATATACGCATATCGTACAAAGATTCTGTGAAAGCTGTCCAAAAACGGCAAAGTCCATTTCCACTCCAGCCACTCCCGGTGTGGGGGCCGGTGTGGTCGGATTCCACTCCAAGTACACCTACTCCGGATTCGATCGGATTCGACCAAACGATCACGCTCACTCTGAGCACACTTGCTCGGGATTCGCCCAATCGATCATGCCCTTAGTGTACTTCATGTATACAGTACCGGTGGCGGTAGTAACGGAATTTTCGGTGCGTTTTATTTTCGGTAAAAATATTCGGCACCGAAGTTACCGAAAATAAAACAACACCGAAAATTTCTGCTTTTACAGTACATGAAATGCGTGCTGTAGTACGAGTACCTGTATTGTAATTTGTGTGGGTACTGCTTGACGAGTATAGCACCTGTATTGTTATGTGTCTGGGTACCATTCTACAGTCAACACTACTGTTCTACTAAGTTCAACAAGTTCAACATGCTAATAGGTTGTATCAACGTGGATACTATTACAGTAAAACCTGTAATGGCGACCACTCGGATATGGCGACCATGGCGACCATGGCGACCACATTTCCTTGCAGGGGCGTAGCACCCGCTACGACTGGTACGACCATGGCCGTACCACTTTTCGAAAAGTGTGGTCCGTCTGGAACGTGCAAAACCGTAATAAAAAAATCAGGATCCATCGATGCATACATATCAGGGACTAATTTAACCGGTATCGCATCGCAGTTTGCGACGCAAAACACAGTGTCTGCGATTCGAAGTTCGTAGTGAGTCGCGGTAAACTGCGACACAACATACATGTTAGCCAAGTATGGCCCTGGACATAGACTTGTAGTGCATGCGTAGCGCATGCACATGTGTAGCTTTACAGTGTGTGTGGCTGGTTTGGCGCCAGGAGATGGCGCGCCATGCACTGTGACTAGATTAGACTGTGTGTGTGTGGTTGTCCAGCCTGCACTGCAGCACTGCAGGTAGATTTTACACCATACGCACGCGCGGGCCGCGGGACCATGGCCATATGTCACACTATCTCCGCACGCGCACCGCAGCACGTGCACTTGGAAACTAACTAACTTACTTACTTGAAGTGCAGCCCAGGAAGCACGAGGCGAGTGTCGACAAGTACTTCACCTGCTTTTGAGATTTAGACCGCGTTGCTTCACTAGCAGTAGGCGTCTCGACCGTTCAGGACTTATCTTTGTAAAATTCTGCTAGCCTTATTGATGAAGCCTCTTCACTGCCGGCATGTCTGTGAAGCAAGGTACTGTGGACAAGTGGATTGCTGAATTTGATCCCAAAAAAGAATGGATTCGCGCAGAGTCGAGTGGTGGAGCTGTGACCAAGATATTTTGCAAGATGTGCAAGGAGAAGGCGTCCTCGCTTCGTGGTTTGAGGAATTACAGCACGGCGTTCGTTGACGGTATAAGTGGAAGTGCACTGAAGACTGCATTGTCGACGAAAAAAAACTGCTATGCAAAATTGTTGCGTTGCTATGCAAACGTCGGGGTGTGTAGCAATTATTGCTATGCAATTTTTTGGAAGTAAATTAGTCCCTGCATATGTACATGTACACAAGAGTACATAACCCCCCCCCCCCAGATACAGAGTGTGCAACGCCGATATCGCGATCCAGCTCTGCATATGTATTGTAGAGCGGAATCGGATCTTCTGATGTCATGCGTACACTCCACACCAGCGCAAGGCCGGTCTCGAGGCAGGGCACCATTGTTTTTGATCCGAGGGGGTTATGATGGTTATGACTCTTGATCATGTTGATGTACATGTATGCGCATCAGACTTTGACCATTTTCTAGACTCGTAGATCTACTCGTAGATCTGCCATGCATCTGCAGTCGTACTGAGTACTGTACTCGACTCGACTGCACACTGCGCCTGAAGTGTGCAGTCGTACTGAGTACTGTACTCGACTCGACTGCACACTGCGCCTGAAGTGTGCAGTCGTACTGAGTACTGTACTCGACTCGACTGCACACTGCGCCTGAAGTGTGCAGTCGTACTGAGTACTGTACTCGACTCGACTGCACACTGCGCCTGAAGTGTGCAGTCGTACTGAGTACTGTACTCGACTCGACTGCACACTGCGCCTGAAGTGTGCAGTCGTACTGAGTACTGTACTCGACTCGACTGCACACTGCGCCTGAAGTGTGCAGTCGTACTGAGTACTGTACTCGACTCGACTGCACACTGCGCCTGAAGTGTGCAGTCGTACTGAGTACTGTACTCGACTCGACTGCACACTGCGCCTGAAGTGTGCAGTCGTACTGAGTACTGTACTCGACTCGACTGCACACTGCGCCTGAAGTGTGCAGTCGTACTGAGTACTGTACTCGACTCGACTGCACACTGCGCCTGAAGTGTGCCAGAAGTAATCCAGAACGCAGGATTTTGTGTCTTTTTTACAAAATTTTCCCGGGGGACGTCCCCCGGACCCCCCTCCAACACAGCCTTCGGCCGCACGGACCTTCGGTCGTACCACTTCCAAAACCCCTCCTACGCCCCTGCCTTATCACGGACACATTCACATTCAAAACAGCTCGGATAAGGCGACCGACGACCACCCACCCGCGACCGCGTTGCACGGTGCTCGTACAGTCGAATGTCACTTATCCGACCACTTCGGGAATCAGGCATGTTGGATAACTGATATCATTTTTTATGTGCATATATGGCTGGATTTCACTGATTTATGTACACAATACCCAAATATATTCACAAATACATTCATGCATATTCATGAATTGCTCCATGTACACATACCGTAAAGTCGCGGATAAAAGCCGGGCTTATAAGTACATAAGCCGCTTTCTGCATCAGGCTTCCATGCAAACCAGACTTGTATGCAAACCATGCTTATATGCACCACTGATATTTTTGCCAGGCTTGTATGCACATCGGCCGATCCGGGCTTGCATAGAAGCCAGGCTTCTACGCGCGACACTCGTAGATTTACCACTGACTACCGGTATGGCGGCAGTTTTACTATGCACTGTACATCTGGTACATAGCACATGCACTCTTGACCTACCCGATCCGCGTTTGCATAGAAGCCAGACTTCTACGCGCGACAGGCTTATAATGCATTGACCCGTTGATTTTCAGGCTTCTATCCGCGATGTGCTTGTATGCAAACCCGGCTTTTATCCGCGACTTTACGGTACATGTTAGCATACTTGACCACATCTACATGTACTTCAAGTAAATGCATATTACACCGTATAATAATGATACCAAAAAAATTAAGAATTTGACTGTTGAGAGTCATAAAATTACCACTCCCGGGCTTGTCGGATAACCGACGTGCTCGGATAACTGGCGACCGGATAAGTGACATTCGACTGTACATGTAAATGTATGCATTGCATGGTGCACCACGCATGGTAGATCTACACATCAGTGTAGGAAGTGTAGATGTGCATGGTGCATGCACGACACTTGACAGGTCTGAGGACCCCAGGCATATGAGTCGTGCTAGAGTAGCATAGATGTGTGCACTGTGATACACTGAACAAAATGATGTATCACATGTGGATATGGTCACGTGACCCACTGAACCTGGATAAGAAGACCACCTGGCCACGGCGACCACTTTTTCTCGTCCCTTGAGGGGTCGCCTTAGATAGGTTTCACTGTATCTGAAACTGAACAAACGAGATGACCAGCATCTGTGTATGTGTGTGCGCATGTGTGTGTGTGTGTGTGTGCGCATGTGTGTGTGTGTGTGTGTGTGTGTGTGTGGGGGTGTATGTGTGTGTGTGTGTGTGTGTGTGGGTGTGTGTGGGTGTGTGTGTGCATGCGTGCGTGCATGTGTGTGTGTCCATGTCTCGATGTGCAGCAGTGATTTAGTTCTGATGAACATACCCGTGGCAACCCCACTGACCCAGTCAGACAATGGTTCAATACGCTCACATCCCGACTACCAACACAGCACGTCGGTGCGTTCGTCTGACACTGGCGTTTCCAGCACCTCTTCCAGCACTGCGCTGTCGGAAAAGACTTCAGCCACGAGTGTTACATCCGCACCGCCTGCTGATGAAAGTAGTAGTACCAAGGCTGCCAACGAACCCTCAGGTATGGTATGGTATAATGTGAACATTTGTCTAGCCCCAACAACTGCTGGGTGCTTTGAAGCGCGTTGTGGTAGCTCGAGAGAATTCTCAACAACTGCTTGATTCATAACTGGCTTGGAAATCTTGCAAGCCTTTCAGGAGGGTGCTTGAAAGTTCTGTGAACTCGTCCATGGATGGGTGGTGCCTGGCTGCTTAACAGGGCGAGTTCTTTATGGATCCAGAATCCGTTGTCACCGTGTTACATTGTCACTCTTTTCTGGCAATTGTTTCTGCTTAGTTTTACATGTATCAGTCTGACAGGACATGAGTACATGAGTAACCTGATATCATGTGCACGGTGACTAGTAGATTTGGATCTTTGTCACACTTGGTCTCTTGAAAAGTTGTATTCATCCAACCCCCACCCCTCGGTTAGCCATTGATCCTCTAGATTTGTGTTGTCTTCGCTGCTGCAGCGCTGTCACTGTTGCCTCACTGCTGTCGTC
>NC_088650.1:20322898-20330398 GCF_964019385.1 Sycon ciliatum
GTTGTGTTGTGTGTGTGTGTGTGTGTGTGTGTGCGCGCATGTTTTTGTTTGTTCTGCGATGGTTCGATGATGGCTTTCAGCTCTATCTTGACAAACCCATGGCTTGAATTCAATGGACGAGTCAAAGTAACATGCCCACAGAGTGCATACCAAGCTACCATTACCTTTCCTGCCAAGGTATGCCGCCTTACTGCTGGCTACCAGCTACTATCACTGACATGCGTGTGCACATGCGTTCATGTGGGTGTGAGTAGGTGGGTAAGCATGCACGGGGGTGGCGTCCATGTGTGTGTGTGTGGGGGGGGGGGGGGGGGGGGGATGTTTTGATGTATGACTTGTATGCTTGTGGATATACAGGTCTCTGTGTCTGAATCGCCTGTGCAGAATATTTTATAACCAGGATGTTTTCGTGCGCACTGATTGTGTGTGATTTGTACGTGATGTCCGGACATGTGTTTGTGTGGGCGTGCGTGTGCGTGTGTGGGCGTGCGTGCGTGCGTGTGTGTGTGTGTGGTGTGTGTGTGTGTGTGTGTGTGTGTGTGTGTGTGTGTGTGTGTGGTGTGTGTGTGTGTGTGGTGTGTGTGTGTGTGGTGTGTGTGTGTGTGTGCGTGCGTGCATGGATGTGCACGTGTGTGTATGTGCGCGCGCGCGCGTGTGTGTGTGTGTGTGTGTGTGTGTGTGTGTGTGTGTGTGTGTGTGTGTGTTGCTGCCTATTACCTGTCGGGTACAGCCTAGTTATGGTGATGAATATAACAAGGTCTCAGCTGAAATCCGGTGAGCCTCTATCGTGATGTCCAATACTGTGCATGACACACCAAATAGCAGGTGCTCAGTATCCCTACTCTCTTGCCCACAGAACACAGTGCCATAGGCATCCAGACAACTTTCCTTGGTGGCGAATATATTCACCAGAAGTCAGGCCACTACACCATGCAATGGCTTTTTCCAAACACCCAGTGCTCAATGACTACATTTATAGGTGCAGATCATTTCACACACGCACAACTTGAAGAAATTCACTGTCCGCGTACGACCAAGTCAGACCAGAGTTTTCCGCATCCGTAGGAACACCACCTGCACCACCACCACCACCACCACGCATGTGTTGCTTTTTGCTTGTACAGTAGTCAAATTGAAAATATGCCTACTCAACCGTTACCGTGTTGCATATTCCCAGCTCATGACTTGTGCCTACTGTCCGTGCTTTCCCCCGACCACTGCAGGCCACAAGCTGGATCAGCAGCAGTGTGCAAGATCAGTGGACGCTGGGATGGCATATTGACCACAACACACGATAATGGGGTAAGGAAAACAGCTTGCAGCAAATGATGGAGAAGAAGACTTAGAAGAGTCTTCTGTCACTTCACCAACGGCCCTAATTGTGTGTGCACTTGTATTGTGCTTGTATGTTTGGACTACAAAAGCTGTTTCAGATGCAGCATGCTTTCTGTTCTTTTTGCCCCCATTTCCTCGTCTGTTTTCATGGTAGACTTCAATTTTGACCTGCAATGCACTCTTTTATCTCGAGTAGATGACTGTGCTAATATGTTTCCCTTTTTTTCTTTCCGTAACTATTGGGACTGAGTAGTCTGGGCCAGGGATGCAAACATTGTAGTACAGTATTTCGCTTAGGTCAGTACTCGTGCACAGCACATGTCCAAGTATGGCTTGGTTGCCAGGACAAATAGGTGTCCAACAACTTTGTATTATAGAAAGCACTGACGTACGTGCGAGGGGTAACTCGTGTTGGTTGTTGTTGTTGTTGTTGTTGTTGTTGTTGTTGTTGTTGTTGTTGTTGTTGTTGTTGTTGTTGTTGTTGTTGTTGTTGTTGTTGTTGTTGTTGTTGTTGTTGTTGTTGTTGTTGTTGTTGTTGTTGTTGTTGTGGTTGTTGTTGTTGTTGTTGTTGTTGTTGTGGTTGTTGTTGTTTTTGAATTCTTTATTCTCACGATTGCACCATCGCCAATGAGAGATGTTGTTGTTGTTGTTGTTTCAAATCTTTATTCTCACGATAGCCAGTGGCCAATAAGAGATGTTGTTGTTGTTGTTGTTGTTGTTGTTGTTGTTGTTGTTGTTGTTGTTGTTGTTGTTGTTGTTGTTGTTGTTGTTGTTGTTGTTGTTGTTGTTGTTGTTGTTGTTGTTGTTGTGGTTGTTGTTGTTGTTGTTGTTGTTGTGGTTGTTGTTGTTTTTGAATTCTTTATTCTCACGATGGCACCATCGCCAATGAGAGATGTTGTTGTTGTTGTTGTTTCAAATCTTTATTCTCACGATAGCCAGTGGCCAATAAGAGATGTTGTTGTTGTTGTTGTTGTTGTTGTTGTTGTTGTTGTTGTTGTTGTTGTTGTTGTTGTTGTTGTTGTTGTTGTTGTTGTTGTTGTTGTTGTTGTTGTTGTTGTTGTCGTCATGTCCGTACGTTCATGACTATGCCTATGCATGCGTGGATGGATGTTTATTTTTTGCTCTTAGGAGACTGAAGTCATGGACATCACGCACCTTTCGCACAGCAAGAAACTTGTGCAGCCCATGAAAAACCAATCCAAGATGGAATCTCGCAGGTAACCATGATGTTCCTGAGATGTACTGCTTCTGGATACGATTCCTGCACAAGCTCACATGTTCAGCCGCTGTCGTTGTTATACAGCACTGATATTAGGGACGTTTCGCTCTACGTAAGGGGCCGTCCGTAAATATTGAACTTTTTTCACCAAACGAATTATTTTAGTTTAGACCCAACCCTTCCCTCCCTCCCCCTCAGAACGTAAAAAAATGTTGACATACATGCATAGACAATGGCCATGTACATGAATCAATGTTTTCTGAAACGAAATTGGTCAACCCCCTCCCACCCCATAACGAAATTATTTCGTTTTGTGAAAAAAGTTCGATATTTATGGACGACCCCTAATTACGGATGAAAATCCGTATGTCATACGCGCCGGGGAGCGGGGGCAACTTTCATACGTAAATCTCTCTACGGATTTCCGTAGGAAAGCTCTTTCCTACGTTGGGTCCTCCGTAGGACTTTTTGAAATATTTTTTTCGCATTTTCTGCATTTGTCCATGGCAACATTCAAGCCGCGCGAAACACAAGGTACACACACAGTACACCACGTGCAAAATATAATGGAAAACACGGTTTCGGTTCATGGTGCATGCGGTGGGCGCATGCAGCAACGCGTCTCCAAAGCAACAACGCATGTTTAGCAGTCGTGGAGAAATCACGTAGAGCGAAACCCAACAGCTCTGATTTTACGTATGAAAATTCCGTGCAGTTCATACGTTATTTTCATATGTAATTCTGTAGAGCGAAACCTCCCTATTAAATCTGGCTGCAGTCATGTACATGTACATGTAGTTTGTTTAAAAGATTTACAACCTCCTGGGAATGATCAGTTTTAAGTTCAGCTCACTCAACTATGAGAGTGTGTTGCACTGTGCTATGTGTGTAGGGCATGGAGAAGAGACTATGAGAGTGTGTTGCACTGTGCTATGTGTGTAGGGCATGGAGAAGAGACTATGAGAGTGTGTTGCACTGTGCTATGTGTGTAGGGCATGGAGAAGAGACTATGAGAGTGTGTTGCACTGTGCTATGTGTGTAGGGCATGGAGAAGAGACTATGAGAGTGTGTTGCACTGTGCTATGTGTGTAGGGCATGGAGAAGAGACTATGAGAGTGTGTTGCACTGTGCTATGTGTGTAGGGCATGGAGAAGAGACTATGAGAGTGTGTTGCACTGTGCTATGTGTGTAGGGCATGGAGAAGAGACTATGAGAGTGTGTTGCACTGTGCTATGTGTGTAGGGCATGGAGAAGAGTAACGGCTGCGCTGAAGGAAGGAGACTACAAGCTAGCGACAATGCATAAGAATACTGTAAGTGCAGTGGAGGATCTTGCAGTTTGTTTCCCATAGCTGCAGGTTTTTGTGTATGTTTGGCGTTCACCAGCTAGAGCTGCTGAGTAGTGATGCTGGAATCAAACAGAGGCATGGAGCCTTGTCTCCAGTATTAATTTTGATCAAGCAGCAGTTCAGTGGGTGCTGTACTCTGAAGTGCATGCGCGTGTGCCCAAGTGATGACGTGTACGTATGGTTTTACCACCAGTGCTAGCATTCTCTGCTGTTGTGCTACAGGTGGTTTTTAGTGTGCGCTCTTCTTTCAGTTCTTTGCGGCCCAGTCTTCTTTCAGTTCTTTGCCCAGTGCAGTGCCTGGTGCAGTTACTACAGTAGCATGAGTACACTTTGTGTTGTATCCGCTCTCTTTGCTTGTGTCACACACAGCTGGAGGATGAGCAGCGAGAGCAGGCTGAGCAGAGGGCTGCCACAGGAACTGAGTGGAAACCTAAGGTAAAGTCTCTCACTGTTACACCACTGTGTTTTATGTCCTCATGCTGATTAACGCCTCTTGGTGCTTCTTTTTATATAGCTGATTTAGAGTGATTTGAGGTGTGCAGTTTTGAATTTTTTTGAATTCTGTATTCTCACGATGGCACCGTCGCCTATAAGAGATAACAGACAGTGTATACTGTAAGTCCACAATTTTTCGGCGCATTTCAAATTCGGCCCATGCCCAGGGCTATACTGTAAACCAGCCATTATTCTAACGAGGCGCATATTATAACGATTTCCCAAAATTGACTAGTTTACGTGTACCAAAGGTAACGATTCTCACTCATTCTCAACGCTCAATAGGACAGTATATGTATCGATTTCTGTATAACGGTTTCTATTTTAACGACAGATTTCTCCTCGTTAGAGTTAGCACTTCGTTATATATATGGCTTTTACAGTAACACATTTCGGTCCCATTTCAATGTCGGTCTCCCAGGGCTATAACACATTTCGGTCCCATTTCAATTTCGGCCTGTGCTGCTGCTGCTGCTGCCTGTATACACTGTCACACTGAACTTTGCAAAACGAAATTTGCGCCGAATATTTGTTGACTTACAGTAACATTACTTGCTATGACTGCATGATAGTGCCTGTGGGTTGTGTGCAATTGCTGCATGAGCAAGGCCGGTCATGTAAGTACCGTACAGTACCGTTGATCTGCCCCCTGTCAAATTTCTACCTGTGAAGGGACTTCATCATCTATGTCAAAATACACGTGTTGAACTGGCGCATGCACTGCTGTACGCAATACAAAGTCATGCCAGCAGGTGTGGCAGGGGATGAAAATATGCAGCACAATCCGGCATGCCAAGTCTAATCGTTCGCATTGTTGTACATCGTGCTGACCTTGGCAGCCTTGATCTACTTCCCGTCCCCTGCTGAAACTCCAGCTGGGCCGCGACACAGCGTAAACAGTATTTTACACTCTTGTCAAACCTGCGCCACTTCCATGCCCCCAGCAGACTTCAGTTGATATTGGCGAGCACCGCTGACAGATATTGGTACATGTTGCTGGCAATTTTCGGCTGTTCTTCTTGTCTTACGTGAATGTGTGTGTGTGTGTGTGTGTGTGTGTGTGTGTGTGTGTGTGTGTGTGTGTGTGTGTGTGTGTGTGTGTGTGTGTGTGTGTATGTGCGTGCGTGTGTGTGTGATGGTGTGTGTGTGTGTGTGTGTGTGTGTGTGTGTTGTGTGTTGTCATGCTGCAGCACTTTGAGAAAGATGGTGAACGCTGGAAGTTCCGTCCTGCAATGCACTCCACGGATGTGTGAATGCTGTGGAGTGGATATGCGCTTCCAGTTGATCCAGGGACTTGAGCAGATGGTTTAGTACATGCCTGTCAAGCACACACCCACACACGTATCCCCCCCCCCCTACACACACATGCAGGCATGCAGGCATGCACGCACACATGCGCACACAAACATGCACGATTAGCATTGCCTTGTAGTTGTATCGATGGCATGGCCACACTATGTCATGCCGTGCCTGGCTTGCCAAGGCATGGCCACATTATGTCATACAATGCCTGGCTTGCCAAGGCATGACCACACTATGTCATGCCGTGCCTGACTTGCCACACTATGTCATACAATGCCTGGCTGGCCATGGCATGTGATGGCATTGCTCATGATGTAGCCCCTTCAACACATTTGTATGGATATGTGGGCTGTAGTTCGTGCCTTCTATTATGGTGTATGGATGCTCTCTTGTTATGGATGGCTGGCTTATCTACATTGTACTTGTGCAGCAGTCCACTTGTAAGACGTTATCTTCTCCATTGGGATTATGGCGATTCCAGGCAGACCTTCGCTGCCGGCTACTTCTGAACGCTGGAGTCTATTGACTCTAGTGTTGCAGTCATGCGCGTTTTCTATCATTGTGCCGTTCTTAGCATTCTGATCTTGTGTGGTGAAACAATAGAGGGAAGTCAATGGCTTTCTTCTACTTGTATATATTCTTGTGTTTTTTAGTTTTTCACTTGCTGTAGCTTTTTACGCTCTTTGTCTAGCTTGGATTCGCGTCTAGCCTTGTGAATAGGTTGCCGTATCATAGCATGGACGGTGTCATGAAACGCACAGTGTCTGCAGCTGTGTGTCAAGGCTTTGCTGCATGATTGAATGGCAATCATGGGGATTCCTTACCGCAAACACTGCATTCGCTGGTATTCGAATAGTTAATGCATAATACACTACTCTAGTAGGTTAAAAACTCTTCTACTGGCTATGATTTCTTCAGGCGGGTAGCACGCATCAAACTAGCTCACCTTCTATTTTGTTTTCATTTTAGAGTGTGTCACCCTTGTCGCTAGCCCGTCTGTTGGTCAAAGCACATAAAATATCCGTGGAGACTTTCTTTCTTCTGCTGATTTCCTACCGCCGCTTGCATTCCCGCCATGGTGTACAACTCATAGTATTATTAATTTTTATTTTGCTCCATTGAATGACTTCTTTGCAAAACGCGATCGTGTCGCATGTGTTGATGTACGGCTTGCAACACTTTGTTCTCTCTTGCCGCGTGCCATGCCTGTGGCCTCAGGCTGGCTCCGGTGTATCCTTGGCTTGAGTATCTGCATACAATAGCAACCTTGAATGAGGTTATAACTTCTAATGCTTCAAGTACACACGGAGAGACTGTACGCGGTACACATACATACATGTAATGTGTACTACAATTTTATAATTCTGCATCAGAGCTCAGTCGCATCCACATCACATTGTACATACCGGTAACACTGTGACATTGTTATGGTTCTATTATATTGTGTACAAGTATCTGTACACATGGTACATGCACAGACACCCTTTTCTTGCAATGGATGCACTCGAACAGGCCATTATTATCTACACATGATACCACTATCGGTATGTAATATATGTAGGGCTCTGCAGGCTGATGATGCAGCACAGTGAGCATCAATGCCATCAGAGAGTAGTAAAAAATACCTGTACTTGTAGTATGAAGAGTAGTATGTTACTACTCCCTGGCAGATCGACATTGTACATGGATGTAAAAAAAGTGGTGCATATTAAAATTAGTTTTGTAACTGAGTCAGTACATCTACAACTATTCCTGCCTGTACTGGTTTGGGCCCGGGGTATGTAGATACGATCGAGTACGA